>NC_135724.1:8354326-8511213 GCF_964656455.1 Halichoerus grypus
TCTAACAATACAAACAAATATAAAAATATCCTATATGCATTAGGGAAGGAGTAAAAACACAAGTTAAAAAAAAAAAAAGGTTGAATTCTTGGGAATCCAGCTGAAAATTCTTGAAAGGGATAAGACAATGGCAGAGGGAATTAAGCATGAGAGGCACATTCCATAACTGCAGGAAAAAAGCCACGTAGAGTAATTATTGCTTCAATGCTTGGACTATTCAAAAAGTAGATAAAAGGAACACATATTCAGGGAACAGGCAGAAATATCAGTTCTTATTAGGTTTCTTTTTGCAGAAGTTTCAGAAGCATCAAATAGCAGTTCTAGATCATGAATCTGAAGGTGATTTTCCAACTAAAACAGATAGAGGAATGATGTAATGTAAACTATTCCATAATAAGAAGCAATAGAATTAGCCACTATGCCCCAGGAATGTGAAAGTTTGCTCAGAAAATTAATAGATCCTGACTCACATAGACGCTAAACTCGACACAACAATTGGGTGAGAGAGATGGGAGTCGTGTTGGGGTAAGTAGCAGTGACTACTTTTGGTTTTAAAAGGAAGACATTCAAATAACCGATCGACTGTCTTTTTTCATTGGAATTTTCTAGACATCCAAGATGCTAGCAGTATTTCAATGCCAGTGTATGTGATAGAATATAGATGCATAAGTGAAACCTTCCTCCAGATTTAACAATTGCTTAGTAGCAAAAAATACTTTGCAGAATTATTGCTTCCCCACAAACTGCAAATTTTTAGGGCATGGATTCTGAATAACAGAAATGGACTGATTGTCATTCTGGTCAGGGTAACTCCATGAGGATTATCTGTACGCACCCTCCCTGATTTGGTTTTTGCTATGGATTTTGGTAAAACTATATACTGAGTTCTGGGAATATACTTTTACCTGGGATCACTGTTATAAGGGCTAATGGTTGGTCCATGTTTTTTTTTATGGGAAAGGAGACAGCAAATTGATACTATTTGGTGTTTGTGAATGTTTTTAAGCCAATAAAAGTGGAGCTCTTGAGAGATTTGTTACACATGTAATTTCTCAGGCTCTGAAGTCACCACACCCATTAGAGAGACAACATAAGCTGTCCCAGGCTGCTGTCAGGAATTTCTAGGTAGTCATCAAGAATGTCTCTGAATGAAATGAAATTAAATAAGAAATTTAGGAGGATTTTTTTCTTAAATTTCACCTAAGAATTTTAGATTTAGCATTTTTAACTTATAAGAGTAAAATAATTGATTCTAATTGCTTTGGATTTTAACTTGAAAGGGTTTATGTATTTGAACTTTAATTTCTTACTGGGAATTTTTAATTCATAGGATTAAAATCAGGAGCCCATTTCAGCTGACACATTTAATTGGAGTTTATGTATTGTGTTTTATGCATTTCATATTATGTTGGCGTCTAATCTCACAGTACGTCGTGGCTGGACATGATCTTGGATAAGAAAAGGAATAGAATAGAAATGCAACGACTGAGCAGTTATTTTTCTCACCATAGAGGGACTGAATCCAATCAGTGTGGCAGGAGACCCAGAAAGATAGTCAGGGGACCTCCATTTGGCATAAAAGGAACCCAGCCTCTTGAAGGTGGAGGCAGAACTGTCTTGATAAACAGTTCACCCCTAACCTCAGGGAGACGCACATCCCTCTTTACAGCAGGAATAATGATAAGGCACAAAGAATTCTCAGAACCAAAACTGTCTTGGATGGATGCCAACCTCAGTGTGACAGGGGAGACACCTTTTCCATGAAAAGAGATGTTCAGTAGGCAAATTAAAGCCACAGCACCCTTGTTCTCTTCCCTCATAGACAGGTAGACAAACTTAGTCATTCGGAAACCTTGGGAAAAATAACTAGGTACACATAGCTCGGCTCTGTCCTCACTTTTCCTTTTGGGAATCAGCTGCCCAAAATGAGGACATGTTTGTTTTGCTGCCAAGTAGGTGGTGAGTGTTCATAATTCTGAGGTTTAGTTGACACCTGTCTTTTATCAAGCTGCACACTTCAATTTTCCTTCAGTAATAAATTGATGTTTTGACATACACAGTGGTGATTTATTCTCAAACTGTTTAGAATCTGGTGATTTTATTGTATGATCTTCCTGGGGAGACTCTGGACAGTAAGTACAATTATCCATATTTTAAAGAAGCAGAAGCACTGAATAGTTGAAATTGTGATGTATAGATCACACAGATAAGTAGATAAAGAGTGACCCAAATCCATGGAATCCTAACTCTAGAGTCTGCATTTTTAACAACTATATTATATTGCCCTAGTGAAAAGTTCAGTTTCTGAAACTGTCACCAAAAACAACAACAACAAAAAGATAATGGAATAAGAGCCCAGGGTCTTCAGGAGCCCCTGTTGGACTTCCTGCTCAGGGGGGAGTCCGCTTCCCCTCTGCCCCTCACCCTACCCCCTCCCTCTCTCTCTCTCTCTCAAATGAATAAATCTTAAAAAAAAACAAAAAACAAAAAACCTCGATAACCTTTATTTTTTTCAATCAGAGCCTATTTATAACACTCATTATGCTAAAAAAAACCACAGAATTTGTCCAATGAAAGTACATTTATAACATTTACCTTGTTCAGCCATGGTCTTGGAAAGATTTTTATTTTATTTTTTTGCCTGATGTGGAGAATCCAGGTTTTTGAATATCACCGTGTTTCCCTCAAGTAAGCCACTCACAAAATGTTCTGTTCACTTTATTCAATTAAAGCCCATAAATATTTTCCGAGCACCCACTGTGTTCCAGGGTAGCAAGATAATAGGAAATAGTCATAATCATAATCAACATCTTATGAAGTGTAAGGGTCTGTTAGGGAACACCAATATTAAATAACACAAATAAATTTATAAAAATTATTGCAAATGTGACAGGAATATTATTTTTAAACTGTAGTGACTGAGGTGATATTTAGGTCCCAGTTGTCTTATGCAGCATTATGTCGTTTGGGCGAGGGCACCCGGACTCACTGGCAACTGCCCACCCTGTTAGCCCCTAAGACACACATGATGTATTATCCCTGTTGGGGTTTTAGTTTTCAAAATCACTCTGTGCTGAAATCCCCTAAGAAATCTGGATGAAATATGAGTTGGTGGGAATGTGTATATATATTAGAATGAAAGTATAGCTTGAGATATAGCAGGGTTGCACATTAACCCAAATTCACAAACTCAGTATTTTCTTAATATTCAGTACATATGCTTCTTGTTCTTATTGTAAAACAGAATATTGAGGAAAATATTGTTGTTCTGAAAGCAAAGAATGTCGAATTTAACATTCTGTGACTAAATAAGCATCTGATGGTGAGGGAAATTCACTTATTCAAGTATACAAGATAAAGAAATTTATCATTATGTAGTATTTCTGGAAAAAGGTGACAGAGGACTTATTTCATTAATACGCAAAATAAGTCCAAGAAAGAGGAAGCTTTGGGATATATAAAAGATTAGAAAAACATATCATTAAATCTAAATTACTGTTGAAAAACAGCTTTTTAACTTAATGCAAATAAAAAATAGAAATGTTAAAGAAGAAACAAAAGCAACCGTCTCACAATTAAAATAGGAATCAGAAATGTGCAAATTTTTTCTGGTCAGAGGACAAAAGATCTTACCAGCTTTGTTTAAAAATGCAAAACAGTAAACATAACAACTATATATTGTTTAAAGTGACATGGGATATCTATCTATCTATTCACCAAGAAATCAGTATCCAATCTTTCAAGAAGTTACTGCTAAACAGAGAATACACATTTTTCTAATATCCATAAACATTTAAAACAACTGACCATTTAGTAGACATGGGAAAAAAGAAAACAGAATAAAGTCTAAAGAGATGAAATCATACAGATCCATTCTCTGAATCTGAGATAAAATTTATCAAAAAATTGAATAGAGGGGCGCCTAGGTGGCTCAGATGGTTGGGCGTCTGCCTCCTGCTGGGATCGTAATCCTGGGGTCCTGGGATCAAGCCCCGCATCTGATTCCCGGCTCAGTGGAGAGTTTCTTCTCCCTCTCCTTCTGCCTCTCCCCCTGCTTGTGCTCTCTCTCTCTCTCTCAAATGGATAAATAAAATCTTAAAAAAAATGGAATAGAATAACTTGCCCTCCGGTTGTTAAACTTGTGAGTTAAAATAAAATCTAAATATTTTGAGTTATCGGTTCTATTATAAATAAAGGTAAATGAAAGCATTAAATATAAAAAGTATGGGCCCTAAAGCTATAGAGGCTAATTAAAAACTTAGGTATGATAATTAAAAAAAGCAAAAAGACTGATGGTAAGTAAAAACACCTTTAAATGGAAGATTTAGGAGAAGAATAATAAGGTAATTTTATAATAATAGGAAGGAATTAATATAAAATAGAAATTAAAAAAATAAGTGTACTTCATCATACAACCACAAAAATGTTCTTTGAAAGGACCAATTTTAGGGGAGGGGCATGGGGGTGGGGGAATACATAAAGAGGATTAAGAGGTACACACTTACAGTTATGAAATAAATAAGTAGAAAAGTGTAGGGAATATAGTCAATAAGAATATAGTCAATTGTAATAATGTTGTTTGGTGACAGGTGATGACTATACTTACTGTGGTGAGCACTGAGTAATTTATAAGTGAATTGTTGAATCATTATATTGTACACCCAAAACTAATATAACGCTGTATGTTAATTATACTTCAATTTTAAATAAGTAAAGTCATTGATAATTAAAAAAAGGAAAGAATGAATTTTAGCAAGTTTGATAGGGAGGGACTAAGAGACAAAAACATAGGCAAATAAAAGGAATAAAAAAGAAGACAAACTATAGATAAAAATAATTCTAAGCAATCACTTTGAACTGATTCATACCAATTCAGTTGAAATTATAGATGAAAGGGATGACTAACTAGGACAAATAAAGATTGGCAAAGAGTTTAAAAAATAGGCAGAAAACTTATTGGAACAATAGAAATAAAAAGTAAAGAAAAATTTGAAAAGATAAGGCAAATTCTGTCCTCCAAAAGGACATCAGATCTATCATTTTAACAGGTTGAATTCTGATGCAGTGTCAAGAACATTGTAGCTTAGTTAAATAGATGCAGAGCATGGAGAAAATAGAAAGCTTCCTAACTCATTTTATGAGGGTACTCACCTTGATAAGAACTGGATAGGGTTATTCCTATCCGTATGTTTCCCGGATCCCTTCTCTTTGCTCCTTACCTGTCTTAGAGTTCATGGTTCATGATTATTAGCACACCGTTCTAGAAAACTTCAACTCTCTTGCCTTCTGTATACTTAGCTGATAAATTTTCAACACTGTTAACCTAAATATTTGCATTCTCTCCTTTCTTTAAGAGATATAATTAACATATAGCACGTGTAAGTTTAAGGGCTACAGGGTGTTGATTGGACACATTTATACTGCAGTATGATTAGTTAGCTAACACCTCTAGACAGAAAAAAAAAGAGTTAAAGAAGTTGGCTTGGGACCCTTTTCTCCTCTGATTACTAGGGGTTGATTACTCAGGGAAAGAGTGAAGGCAAGTAAATCTATCTAATTTCCTTGTGAATCCACTGACAACAAGAACTCCTTAAAATAGTCTAAGGATATCCACTGGGAGGAAATCTGCTACCTCTGTAATGATTCTATCAAGATGTCCCTGGTTTAAGATTGCTTCTGGTAAACAAAACTAGAATGTATGGATTTATGAGGCATAGTACCCTGGAAAATGCCATATAAGCTAAGCATGTTTCTGGGGTTTCTGGGTATAAAATAAAGATGTTTGATAATCTAAATGTATCCTGGTTTAAGAAGTAAAATCTCTCTTAAAGGTCTCATCTCTTACTCTGGCCTAAAGAGTAAGTGCCCTTGACCTCTGGGACCCCTCCCTGTTTCCCCTCTGTCTTTCGCTTGTATCTTGAATTTTAGAAAAGCTTGATGCTGAATAAGAAATCTAATATTTTGATTCTTTTGTGTGTGCTAGTATAGCTAGTAAATGATGTAATTAGATTCTTTGCTCTCACAGACAGCAGCACAGATGGTTCTCTGGCTCTTAGGATGAATTTTTTGTTTTTAGTCTGAGTGATCATTTCACTATAGCACAGTAAGACTATCAAAGACCACTGTTCTACTAAGATTCTGAAGAGAATTCATACTCTTTGTTTTTCTATCTTCATTAAGATACAATATTCATTACAACAGAAATTCTCGTTTCCAGTGAAGATATTCTAGAAATTGTGTTTAAATATAATACAAAATTTTACCACTAACAAACATTTAAAATATATTCACCTTTAATAAAATACAGATTTTTAAAGAAAATTTACAAAGTTCTCTTTTCTAGTATCCTTAAAACAAAATAATAACACTCGTATAGTAGTTTATAATTTATAAACAACATATAAAAACTGTCCCAGTGATAACAGGAACTACTGAGTGAAATTTCTGCAAATCATTGAATATGGTTTATTATGGATTTTATCAATTGACTTAATGTGATCTAAAAATTTTTATCTATACTCGGATTTACCTATAATATTACTTAAATATTGTTTCCAAATTCAAGACTATGCATATGAGAAGTTTAAAAATATTTTTTCATATTCTGAATGCCTGCATATTTAAAGGCACTTTGTCCAATACTCATGAAGAAACTACAAAGATGCCAACAAAGAAGTCCAGAATTTGTCTTTAATAATAATTCACATAAAGAAACAATAAAAGCATTTTGAAAGGTATGGGGGAAAAGACTATAATAGAAATTTTCTGCTTCAGTTAAATTTATGAACTCTTTACCTAGAGGACTTATGACAGGCTTTCTTTCATTAGTTTAGAAGAGCTAATTGGAAACTGTAAATGATGAATTACTTAATTCCCATGGTAAGAAGGAGACACCAGGGCTGGTGGATGAAGAAAAATGGAAAAAACATTTTCGTTGCTAAGATTCTCAACTTTTACCTTAATCTGTTGCAAAAAGCATGCCAAATATGTCTAAAATGAGGATGGGTATAATTGTATGATGCATTAAAATTCATTATGGTTTTAGTTTTACATAGTAAAATATAAATGAAATAAAAATTTGAGAAACAGGAAGCTTTGTTACATAGGTCTTGTGAAAAGGCAGTGAACACGTCAATGATGGTCAAATCGAGGTTGGAATGTGGTAAGAGCCCTTCCTTTTTATTGCAGCTGGAAGCCACAATTCCAGCATAGTCTTTCTGGGTCACTGGTTCTATGTCTGTTCTGAGACATATGAATTCTCCCCTATCTACAAATTCTGGAGATGATATTGGCAATCTTAGAGTGGACTATTGCCAAGGCATTTATAACCTGGGAAATAACAGAACAATAGCATCAAGGAAGATAGTTGGTGTAGAATAAAATGTAGTTTCTTAGAGTATTAATTATTTAGTGGGTCACCTGGGTGGCTCAGTAGGTTAAGCGTCTGCCTTCGGCTCAGGTCATGATCCCCGGGGTCCTAGGATTGAGCCCGGCATGGGGATCCCTGCTCAGTGGGGAGTCTTCCCCTCCCTATCTCTCCCTCTTTCTCTCTGCCCCTCCTTCTGCTCGTTCTCTCTCTCTCAAATAAATAAAATCTTTTAAATAAAAATTTAAAAAATATTTAATAATTATGTAAAAAGTAAGTCATTGAGCCAAGTTCATGGAGAAACTATGAGTCATTGCCAAAGTGATGGAAAAGCCAATTAGAAAAGAGCAACCTGAAGAAGGAATGCCTTGGAAGCCATCAATATAGGTGTGGGGGTTGGGAGGTTTAGGGATAGAGATTTCTGCTTGTAGGTGGACCATAAAAACCACAGTTAGGTTTAACATCAGGCCACTCTTCTGCTCAAAACTCACCTATTGTTCCTGATGTCACTTGAGTAAAGCCCAGATTCCTTATGTGATCCAAAAGGTCCTACAAGATCTGGGCTCATGGTACCCCACTGACTTCATTCCTGTTCTTTTCCCTGTCCTCACCCTGATCCAGTCACATTTTAGCCCCCATTTCACTAAGTGTGCACAGAATAGTGGACTTGAAGCTTAGAAATACTAACTAAATGGGCAGTGTACATTCTTAAAGCTATTTAGCATCACATACCCATTTACACATATCTGAACTTTCATAAAACAATAAAAACATCTCTATGCCTGCATCTAACTATATGATACCATCTTTTTAAAAGATTTTATTTATTTATTGAGAGAGAGAGCATACGTACTAGCAGGGGGAGGAGCAGAGGGAGAGAAAGAGAATCTCAAGCAGACTCCTTGCAGAGCCCTGGAGCCTGTCATGGGGCTCAATCTCATGACCCTGAGATCATGACCTGAGCTGAAATCAAGAGTTGGATGCTTAACCGACTGAGCCACCCAGGCCCCCCAGTGTGATACCATCTTTTGTACAAATCAAGATGTTCTCTCCTGGAACTGAGAACATGCAAGGTACCAATTAGCCATTCCATCCATCTTTGGGACAGAGTTGCATTATCTTTCCAGGTTATGTTAATTACTCTTAAAACTCAGCCATAGTCCCAGCTTAAAATTCAGTTACCGAAAATCTAAACTGTTAACAACAACATTATAAAAGATAATAACAGGAGGAAGAAAGAAGAAAATAGTGGATGGTCACATGCATAGCATTTGAGGAGAAAAATACGCTGTTATATTCTGTATTTCTGTAACTTGTGATGAGATAGTAGTGGATATTTTAACTTGTTGTGTTTTTTTGTTTTTCCCACTACACTTTCACATATCCTTTGCCTTCGTTCAGGAGATCCCTGGTAGAGTAAACCAAACTTATATTTCAATTCAGATTTTTCAGTTCTGTACTTCTGGGTTAAAATAGATAATTAGACAATACAATCTGGACTACAAAGCTAGGAATTCAGATGACAACAATATCCCCCAACTAATATTTTCTCCATCTCATTTGCAAAAATATCACAAAAATGCATCTAAAGAAAGACTTCTGGGTAGCTGAGGACAATAGTGTCAGCATAACTACACATCTCCAAAAATATCTTTCCCAAACCATAAATAAAACCAAGAGGAAAGTAAATTCTATACAAAACTACACCCTCAGCATAGCATGAAGACAAAGAATGCTGAAACTACCAAATAACTGAGTAAAACAAACAAACAAACAAAAATCACCACATCCCATCATGCTTTTTCTCCCATTGCAAAGCTACCTCCATCCATTCCTCAGGCTTTGTGGTAAACAAGGGCAGACTGTGAAGGACTGAGGGTGACAGAAGAAGGAGGCTAATGAGGGGATCTCATTGTGATTTGGAAAATAAAACACCAAAAAGATGAAATCTATCTGGAAAAAAAAACACCAAAAAAACAAAAATTGAGAAAGTGTTCAGGAAGACCTAGGCATAGAACAGAGGGAAATAATTCTAACTGTGCTCAATTTAAAAGTCTACTCATTTAAAGGGCCAGGCCCAACTTTTAAAACATACATGATTTTAAAGGACAAGAATAATGAAATGAGGAATGTTTGAAATGTATAACTCCTAAGGGAAAAAAAGGGCAAAAGGAAAAGAAGATACACCCTTTGGTAATTGGGTGGTGATGGAAAAAAAAAATTAAGGAAAACTTAGAGTCCTGTAAGTCAAATAGCAAAGTAAAACTGAAGGGTTCTTAGGCAGGACTCTTACATATAATACCAAAAGCATAAATAACAAAAGAAAACATAGGTAAAATTGGATTTCCTCAAAATTAAAAACGTTTTTACATGAATGGACATTGTCAAGAAATTAAAAAGACCATCTACAGAACGGGGAAAATATTTGCAAACCTTATATTTGATATGAGTCTAGTATCCAGAATATAGAAAGAACTCTTACAACTCAGCAAAAAAAAAAAAAAAAAAAAAAAAGACAATTAAATGATAGGTAAAGTATTTGAATAGACATTTCTGGAAGATATACAAATTACCAACACATACATGAAAGATACTCATCATCAGTAGTCATTAGGGTAATGCAAGTGTAAATCAAAACCTCAAAGAGTTATCATCCCCTATGGTACTACTACAATAATAATACCAAGAAAATATCAAGTGTTGGAAATGATGAGGAGAAATTAGAACACTCCTACGTTGCTGGTGGGGGTGCAAAATTGTTCAGCCACTGTGGAGAACAGTTTGGCAGTTCCTCAAAAAAGTAAATGTAGAATTGCCCTGTGGCCCTTTATCCCACTTTTAGATATATTCCCAAAAGAACTTAAAACAAGTACTCAAAGTAGTACATGTGCATGGGAACAACCCAAATGTCCATCAATGGATGAATGGACAAAGCAATTTTGGTATAAACATACAATGCAATCCAGCATTGCAATCCAGTCTTGATGGGATTGGGACAAGCAACATATTTGTGTTTTACATATTCTTTCCTCTCTGAAATAATAAGTCAAGGATGAGTAGGAATATGTAGAATACATTATTACCCAACTATAGTCTCTGAGGATTCATGGTCCAGCCAAAAAATCAGGCATAGGCTTTCTCTTACATGAAAACCATATACAAATTATAGGGATATACTTAAAGGAAGTACCAGGCTGGCATTACAAATAAAGACCTATAGGGCACATCTGTTTTTCTAGCAATGTTAAAAAACCCTGCCATTCAAATGAAAGAAATCTCGCAGTAGTCCAGCACAGATGGATTTTACTTTAGATGAAATTTGAAAGGCTAGATCTAAAGAATGATTTGCAAAAACTTGAAAATAAGAGGGGGGTGTCTTATATTTATTTAGTGTTAAGGAAAAAGCTACAATAGCTTTAAATATAGTCTGTGAGGAGCAATCAGGGAAAACCGTAGATACAACAACATATAATCTATAATAAAAGCAGGACAAAAGAAAGTAAGAAATAAGCATTATAATAGACTTAAATTATAGAATGTTTTAAAATATTGGCATTTTTTTATAAAATACACATTAAAAAAAGCAACCCATGGTTCATGGAAACTTGAGCAGATAGGCTAAGAGACTCTATAAAGGCTGCATGGGGAGTCAAAAGGTATCAGATTAATTAAAATATAGGCCAAAAAATAACTTAAAAAATTCAAATGTAAAAGGACTAAACAATCTAACAGAAGGCAGAAATTGGCAGAACTGATTAAAAAAAATATGTGATCCAGCTACATACTATCCACAAGAGATACACTTTAGATTCAAAGATACAGATAGGTTGAGAATAAAAGGATAGGAAATAATATCTCATGCAAACAGTACCCAAGTGAGAACTAGAGTGGCTATACTAATATAAGCAGAATAGATCGTAAGGCCAAAATTGTTACTACAGAAAATTATTACTGAAGAAGAATATTTTATAATGATTAAAATGTCAGTCTATCGGGAAGACATAAAATTTATAAACATATATGCACCTGAGAACATGTCATCAAAATACACTAAGCAAAACTGACAGTATTGAACAGATCAATAGATGATTGAACAATAATAAAGATTTCAATATCCACCTTTCAATAACTGATAGAACAACTAGGCAGAAGAGGAACAAGGAAATGTAAGTATTGAAAATGAACATGAGTCAACTAAAACTAACAGAATTCTGTGAAACATTCCAACTAAATATTGCCCCTCTTAAAGGCAAACGGAATATTGTCTAGGATATACCATACATTAGGCTATAAAACAAGCCTCAATAAATTTAAAATAATTGGAATACAAAATATGTTTTATGACCACAACTGAATGAAATCAATAATTGAAAGAAATTTGAGAAAATCACAAATATTTGGAAATTAAAGAACATGTACTCTTAAATAACCAACGGATTAAAGAAAAAATACCAGAGGAAATATATTCATAAATAAGAAGGGATTCTGGGCGGATTAGAAATTTTTACAAATTTCTGAAAAGCAGAGAAGTTTACTTTAGATTAGGAAACTACAGTCCTATATTTGTTTTATGTTTCTGTGTAACCAATTACCAAAACCCTACCAGCTTAAAGTGACATGATTTCATTATCCCAGGCTTTCCCTGAATAGTAAGTCCAGACCCAGGGTAGCTGGGTGCTGCACCCAGGGTCTCAAGAGGATGAAATAAAGGAGTCTGCTGGGACTATGACCCCATTTGATCCTCATCTTGGTCCTCTTCCAAGCTCACTCAGTTGGCAGAGTTCAGTTCCTGGCAGTTGTAGTTCTGAGGTCCCCCGCAACTAGAGATGGCTTAACATTTCCTGACATGTGTCTCTCTCCATCCCATGGCAATTTGCTTCTTCAGGGCCCCAAAGAAGGCTTTTCTCCTGCTTTGAATCTCTTCTTTCAGGAAGGGGCTGATTAGTTCAGATTCATCCAAGACAATTTCCCTTTTGATTAACTCAAAGTCAACAGATCCCAGCAGTCAAATCCTAATTTATTCTTGATTCTTTCTCAGACTCAAAAGGAGGAGATTATACAGAACATATAGACCAGGGTGCAGGAATCCTGGGGGCCATCTTGGAATTCTGTTATCACGAGTTCCAACTGCAAAAGGAGGAAGGAACACCAGAATTGGGGGTCTAGGGATAGCCAACAGAATCACAAACTGAAGGACTAAAACAAAGAGTGTCTGGGTATTTGTTGACTTTGTGTGCGTTTTCATGCTTTATTCTTTAATTCACTTGTAATATGAGATCAACTGGACTTATTTCCTAAGTATCAATCTAATTGTTTGTATAGCAATAACTAAGCAACTCTCAATCCAATTGATTTGAAATGACTTATATGTAATATATCAATTTTCCCATGCAACAAATGCTATTTTTGGCTTTTACATATCTATTATTGATGTGTAAAATGGCTATTTGTGCTTTATAATACTTTATAATATCTGTTAGATCTAACCATTTCACATATCACTAATTATATATCTTTCCTAATTTGGGGTTTTTTTTGCCCTCTTATTCTTTCAGAAAAACCTTATGATAAAAAGAATATGTTGTAAAATTTCCTCTGAAGGTGACATTGGTTTTGTTTGTAATTAATGTAATAAACGATGAACTTGAGAAGCTTTGATACATTTATAATGCAAATATTTACCTTCTTATGTCTATTTTAAAAATCTTCCTTTAGAATTTTTTTTCATATACTTTCCATGGATATCTTATTACTGATTCTTTTTCTTTTTTTTAAGATTTTATTTGTTTATTTGACAGAGAGAGACACAGTGAGAGAGGGAACACAAGCAGGGGGAGTGGGAGAGGGAGAAGCAGGCTTCCCGCGATGCAGAGAGCCCTATGCAGGGCTCCATCCCAGGACCTTGAGATCATGACCTGAGCCAAAGGCAGACTCTTAACCGACTGAGCCACCCAGGTGCCCCCTGATTCTTGCTGTTAAGATAACTTGCAACAATCCTATTTTCAGTGATCTCAGAGAAGGGGGAATATTTTCACAGTCAAACATTTTGATTCAGATATACTAAAAAGTAAAGACTGCTTTTCTAAAACCTAATTTTTACACTTAATTTTCTGCAGGTTAAAGACTACTACCTTTGTAATTTATTGAGGCATCAGACATTTTAAAATTATTTTGGTAAATGCATAATTGCTAGCTTATCTCTTGTTAATGGTACTAAATTTAGAAGCTGGACTTAAAACTAAGTAATAGGCATTGAAATGAAGCATTAATTTGGAATTATTTATCATCAAATCTTGGGCACATTAATAATTATACAACGTATTTTTTCATAGTCTGTTGAGCCTAATAAAAGCTTGAAAAATAATTCATGTTGTTTGAAAATCATGAAACTTAATAAAACTCTTAATGTGATATTTTATCACAACTGCAAGGTATCCTATACTATTAATAAAAGAGCCCTATCACTGACCTGCTTAATTGGCACTATCCAACAAATTTATTTTGATTGAGATTAATAGTCACAAATGTTAAAACTTATAAATAGGTTAAATTTCAATGCTAATGCTAATGAATTTTTAATTCCTAATTAAAAATGCTTTCATCAGTGATATGTAAATTCATACTGTCACGTTTGGATTCTAATAAAATGGTACTAAATGTGATAGCTGAATACTTCTATGTTTATTGAAATAATTATTACTTCTTTAATGATAAGTCATTTTAGCTTAATCTATAAATTGAACATTAAAAAGTAATTTCAAGGTGATTTTGAATTGATACACATATTCAACAGTTTCATATTACATTGTTGTATGTTTTACAATTTGTTAAGTTTTATATCCAATTTCAAGACTTTTGAATCTATATTAGATTAAGGAGAGAGTGTATTATAAATATATATTATGGATGACTGAGCCAATTTTTTAGTAAAGCCTCTTGAATTTCTTAAAATTCTAAAGAAGTATAACATTTTTAGGGGTACCTGGGTGGCTCAGTCAGTTAAGCAGCGGCTTCCAGCTCAGGTCATGATCTCAGGGCCCTGGGATTGGGCCCTGTGTCAGCCTCCCTGCTCAAGGGGGCATCTGCTCCTTCCTCTCCCTCAACCCTTCATCCTGCTTTTGTGCTCTCTCTCTCTCTCTCAAATAAATAAATAAATAATAAATAATAAAAATCTTTTTAAAAAAGGAAATATTTAACATTTTTATTATTCTTTCTTTCTGGAAAATCCATTAAATTTATAAAATATGAAAAATCTTTTAAAATCATGATCCTCAGTTAGTAGGTCTACAACTAACATCAAGAAAAGATAGGAAATTTCTTACCATTATACTTCTTCTTAAGGTAAATTTTACATATGGTAAAATGAACAGATTATAAACATACAATTCAATTACTTTACAAATATATACATTTGCATAACAGATACCCCATCAAGATACGCAATATTTCCATCTCCTCAGAAAGTTCCCTTGGCTTCCTTAGAAGTCAATTTTCACCTTTCCAGTTATTCACTGTTCTAACTTCTATCCCAATAAATTTATTTTAGCTGTTCTAAAACTAAAAAAAAAAAAAAAAAAGGAATCATATAATATTAAGTCTTCAACATCATTGTTCCTTCATTCAACATAGTGTTTTGAAATTTATCAATACCATGTATATCAGTAGTCACTGTTTTGATTTACATAATTTTATAAATATACCAGTGTTTGTTTATTTATTCCCATGTTAATGGACATTATGGTCACTTACAGATTTGGGGTATCATGTACAAGTGCTTTCAGTGAGGTCATGGGGGGATAGATGTTTAAATTTATAAGTGGTTAATCTTTTTATACTCTAAGAAAGGAATAAAACTTCCAGTTGCTTTAACATAGCAGCCAATACTTGGTGCTGTCAGGCTTTTAAATGTTAATCATTCAAGTGGTTTTGAAGTAGTATCTTATCTTGATTTTAATTTACATTTCTCTAAGTTTTAATGACTTTGAGAAATATTTTTTGTGCTTGCTGTCCATTCATATCTTATTTTTTGAATTATCTATTCACATATTTCCTTCTTTGTTGTTTTGTCTTCTTCATTTTTTGAAAACAAAACTTTACATATTCTAGATACATGTCTATGTCATATATATATATTTTCAATATTTTCTCCCAGTCTCTGGATTGTGTTTTCATTTCCTTGTCTTTTGATGAGCAGAAATGTTAAATTCTAAAGAAGTCTAAATTGTTCTTTTATTATTTTTTGTGGTCATCAGTTATGTATTGCCTTCCCCAGTTTGATGAAGATATTAGTTCTGTGTTGTCTTCTAGAAGCTTTAGAGATTTACCTTTAATATTTAAGTTTACATTTTCTAATTACTTTGTTATATGTTATGAGAAATGGGTCCAGATTCATTTTTTCCCATGTGTTTATCCAGTTGTTCCAGCCCCATTTGTGGAAAGGTGGTTCTTTCTTACATTAAATTGTCTTGCTCTCATGATCATAAATCAAATGGCTATATATGGTAGTCTATTTTTCAAGTTTCTACTAATGATAGATTGAACAATATAACTATATGCAAATACAACAAACCTTTTTCAGTGTTGCTCTATGTCAGGTATCAAAATCACACAGTGTGAGTCCTTCAACTTTGTTCTAATTTTTAGAGATTACTCTAATTATTTAGGGTTTTTGCTACAAACAGCTTATGGAGTTCTACCAAAAAAACAAACAAACAAACAAAAAAAACGCCTGTTCAGTTATAGATTGGAATTTAGATAAATTTATAGATCATTTGGGAGAAAATTAACATCTTAAAAATAATGTCTTCCAATCTATCAACATGGTATATTTCTCCACCTATTTAGATTTTCTTTAATTTCACTCATTGGTAACTTAATTTTAAATGCAGTGTAGTTTTCTGTATAGATTTTTAGATCTCACACATCTTTTGTTAAATTTATCGGTGTTTTATGTACTTTGATATTGTTGTAAATAGCATGGATTTTTTAATTATTTTTCACTTGTTTGCTAGTAGTTTATAAAAATATAAATGATTTTTGTATACTTGTTACTGATCTCATATTTCCAGAATGCAGCAAAGAGCGAGATGGTCAAAGACCAGAGGAGGACGTTTCTGATCACTCACAGTATACTGACTTGCAGGACAACCCGGGATTCTTAATTTTAAGGATAAGCTGTTTTGTATAATTTTTTTTAGGTTATCACAGTTAACCTCCCAGTAGTATGTCAGTTTTACTTCTACTTCCCACTTCTTGTCCTTTATGATATTTTTTCATGCATTCTCTTTATATGTTAAAAACCCCATAATACATTGATACTATTTTTGAACAATCAATCAATGGTCTTTAAAGTGATTTAAAAAATGAAAAAGCCCCATCGTATATATTTACCCACATATTGTCCTTTTGCTCTTCACTTTTATTGTAGATGCAAGTTTGCATGTGATATCATTTTCTGTGGGCCTGAAGAAATTCCTTTATCATTGCTCCAAGCTTAAATTAAAGTCTAAATATGCTGGTGATAAATTCTCTCAGCTATTGTTTTTTTTTCTGAAAAAGAATCATTTTGCCATTTACTTTTGAAAGATATTTTCAGAGAGTAGAATTCTGGGTTACAGCTGCGCATGTATGTTTCTTTACACTTTTTAAAGCATATTTCTCTGTTTTCAGATTTGCAAAGACTTTGTATATCTGAAAAAGTTATTTCACCCATGTCTTTGAAAGATATTGCCTCCCAGTAAGGAATTCTAAGTTAACAATTCCAGCTTTCTTTTAGTAGCTGAAAAATGTTGCCTGTATGCCTGAATTTCAGTTACTACAGTTTAGTTAGATAACACGTCTTTCAGCAACACACTTACAATTTCAGTTACCACAGTATACTAACTGAGTAATTTCATAAGGTGCAAATATTGCTTCTAGCTCTTCGTACACGTATAACTATGTAAATAACAGATATGCATCATGATTGGTGTTCAATCACGTCACTGATTTCAAATTCTGCGGGTGACTGACACTGCATTTGTCGTTCAGTTCAAACACAGAAAGAAAAAAAAAATGTGCATTTGTGTTCCCAGTGTCTCCCAGCGATACACCTATCTGATATTTTAAAACAATGGATAATCTAAAGAGGAAATTGGCCAACAAAGATGGAAGTGCAGCAAAGAATGAAAAGCGATATAATGTTGAGAGTGAAATTCAAATGAAACATACAATGAGTCATGGAAGAAATAGCTGATTTGGGGATGTTGACACTGATGTTATTTCAAAAACTCTAGATATGCAGCTAGAGGAATTTAAAAAAGCCAATTTACTGATGTAATGAAGAAACTGTTTTTGACAAAAAGGATGATGTCCCACAGGAAGTGATGTCAGTATTGCCTTCTGTTTGTTTCATTCTTATTTTTAGTGGATTCTAACTAAATATAATCTTATGGTTGTAATAAAAATTTTATTACTCTGTCACTGTGTAGAGGCATGCAATTTCTTTTATTTATCTCTAGAATATGATCATTTAGAAGAAATTTTAAATACATCAAACCAGATATACAATTTTTGGTGTGGGCTAAGATGATTTTTATATGCATGAAATAATCTTTCTACGGTGAAAACAAATATTCTATGACCCTCCAAGCAGAATCAGCTATCTTTTCTCCTTTATGGTCATTTTGGTAAGTGCTATCCCTCATTCATAAATCTTTTATTATAATCATGGCTTATCAAATCACTTGTTCACCTCTGCATGTTAAATATGTCTTTGTTAGTCAGAGTCTCTGACTTTAAATTATCAAGTTTTCTTTGATTTACATCTTTTTTTCTGAAAGCCTGATGTGTGAAATGCACTTTTTTTCTGTATTTTACTGTACATTTTGGTTTGTTAATTTTACTTAGAATTAAGCATTACTGAAAGAGTGTGTGTGTTTCATTAGTACTAGAAGCATAAAAGAAAAAAAAATTGTTATTCCTTCTTTTAGAGGATCTTCTGGAAGAAAAATTTAATTTTGATAACATTTTTAAGGAAATTCTTATTCATATAGTATAATGGTAAAGATATTTATTTATTTATTTATTTATTTATTTATTTATTTATTTTAGAGAGAGAGCATGAGAGCGTGAGAGCAGAGTGGAGAGAGAGAATCCTAAGCAAGCTGGGCGCTCGATCTCACAACCCAGAGATCATGACCTGAGTCAAAATCAAGAGTCCAACACTTGACCCACCGAGCCAGCCAGGTGCCCCAGTAAAGACATCCTTTAATTAGAAGGTACCCAATTATAGGGGCGCCTGGGTGGCTCAGTCGTTGGGCATCTGCCTTCAGCTCAGGTCATGATCCCAGGGTCCTGGGATTGAGCCCCACATCGGGCTTCCTGCTCAGTGGGAAGCTGGCTTCTCCCTCTCCCACTCCCCCTGCTTGTGTTCCTGCTCTCACTATGTCTCTCTCTGTCAAATAAATAAATAAAATCTTAAAAAAAAAGATACCCAATTATAAATTGGGAGTTATAATCAAAAGACACATTTTCATGAGTAAGATTTGTTGGTAAGCTAAAAATTCTATAAGAATTGTGGCTTTGTCATTTATATTTTTAGAGAGGGGCTCCATTTTTCTTATTCATATGAAATTTGGATTTTTTTTCACTGCATCCTCTTATTGAACATTTCTGGTGTCCAGAAATATTTATCTTTAAATGATTCCAGAGGGAATGGGGAACCAACTAGTGAGTATTGAAAGTTCCTTTCAGGGGCTTTCAGTGCAGACTTCCTAAGTGGTCCGTAGTCGAACATCTTAATGATTGTTCTCAGCAAAAACATTTCAGATGACTAAGTTCAAACAAACCTAGGAAAATCCAAATCATATAATAACAATAGGGAGTGCTGTACCTAACTACAGGGTATGAAATAAAAAATAACAATCTCCTGTGTGCTTGACGACTGAGGTAACAGCCAGATTTCCCAACATTTCTTTATTTAGCTTATTCTGTTTGCAGTGCTGGCTGATGGAGAACATATAAAGGAAAACAGATGCGGATTCTGTTCCCATTAAGGGTTTTGATTATATTATGGTGTAAGGTGTAAAGTAATAAGGGTTATGAGAGGTGTACTAGTAAAGTAGTATGGAAAATTGGAAAAAAAATAAGTGAAGACTGATGATGAGTGAATAAAAAAGGCTTTGTAGAGGGCGCCTGGGTGGCTCAGTCAGTTAAGCCTCTGCCTTCAGCTCAGGTCATGATCTCAGGGTCCTGGGATGGAGGCCCACCTTGGGCTCCCTCCTCAGTGGGAAGTTTGCTTCTCCCTCTCCCTCTGTCTCCTCCCCCCTGCTTGTGCTTTGTCTCTGTCTCTCTCTGTCAAATAAATAAATAAAATCTTAAAAAATAAAAGGCTTTGTAGAGATGTTTGAACTTCTTCAAAACAGTAAGGAGGAGGTATGCTAAGATACAGAAACCTGATCCAAGACCAACGTGAAAATGGGGAAAATACTAAACCAAGGTTGTATAGCTACCAGATAATAGATAACTTTGACATACCACTCCTGCCCCCAGACAAAACACGTATTAAAGGGAATAAAGAACATAACTGAAAATTTAGGGAGGAATCAGATTGTGGAAGAACTCAATCTTCTATATGTCCTAGGGACTCAGAGTTGATTCAAGAGGGGCTAGATCAGGGCGCCTGACTGCCTCTCTCAGTAGAGCATGTGACTCTTGATCTCAGGGTTGTGAGTTCAAACCCCATGCTGGGTGTAGAGATTACTTAAAAGAAAGTGAAAAAAAAAAGGATAGATCAGCTGACTTTTGAGCTGGGAAGTGCTATAATCAGAACTGTGCTTTAGAAAACTGAGCGGAAACCTTTGTAGAGGACACTGTAAAAGGCGACAATTGGATAGACTGAGGTCACATTCATCTATGTGGCCTTTAGGTTATCATTCATTTTCTAACATTTTTTGTCTTAATTGGTTCAAACTCCATTAGAATACAAGCTGGCAGTTCATAATTAAACTGCTGGGTTTTTTCATAATTATTTATTTGATTAAAGAAAAGAAATGCAGACCTATATAGCTGCTTTATTGCTCTGATAGGAGAATAAATCATTTGCAAGACATCAGAGAAGATCCCAAAGATTTCCCCTCAGCCATGCCATTCCGGCCTTTGAACTCAGCCAAACTGTGCGTGGACAGTAGCAGCCAGTTCCTTAGAACATCACAGTAGGAGAGGGAAGAAATGAGAATATGAACCCTGGAATCATAGCGCACATATCTCAAGCCCATTCCAGGAACCCGGAGTACTTTTGTCCAGTTCTTGAAAGCCAGAAGACTATTCTTGCTGTCAAGATGATAAATAAACCTTGATGTTCCACATATTTATCATATCTAGACTCAGCCATTACAATATGCTTTATCTGAACATTAGCACAGCAGGCAAATGAAACTGCAGTAAGCATAAAATAGATCAGCTCACCCAGTGGTAGGAGCAAATTTCTCATCAACACAAAGGCACAAGCTCACCACCACCACAAACACCACATATGAGTCTTGTATATTCAAGGGGCCCGGATGAGTCTGTCTCCCCAACTTCATCATCTTTCTTCTCACAATGAATCAGATTTTATCAAGTGCAGGATCATTTACTCCAACATCATTTTACTTAAACTGTTATATGAAGAAGTGACAATCTCCAAAAATAAGTCATTTTAACCTTAAATTGAGGCATGGCAAATTAAATAAAGTTAAACAAACACATGATAGTAATTTCCCCATCTTTTCACAGGATACTAATTCTAAGTTATTCCTGCTTTGTTATTTGTACCATTTACAAAGGATCTTTTAAAACCAAGCAGTATTTCTTCCTCATTGTGAATCATACACATTGGACTTAGAAGTCAAATTTCTCCATGAATCATGCCAGTTGCCAACCTGTAAATCAAGAGTTTTTTCCTGGAGAAAGTTACACCAAACTGCATAGATTAGAAATCAAGGTTCATCAGAGTCTTCGATGGGTATACGCCTAATTATTTTAAACTATTCTTTAACTTTGAATTTCTTTCTCTGGCTCACAAGAGAGCAAGTTATCACACTTACCATCTTTTTGTGGTAACATGAGGATGTATTTGAAGGCTGGGTGAGAGCAACGTCTGGTGTATGGGAGGCTCTGGTGATAGAAAAGCTGTATCTAATCATCTGGGAAATACACATTCTCACACCACAAATTACCTGAGAAACATGAGGAAATTTAAAAATTTTATACTGTCTTATTGTGCCATCCTGAGAAGTAAGAATATGAACTAATATCTAGTGAAATTTGAGTATGAACTTAGTCCTAAGTAGAAGCAGAGTGGGATTTTTCCTAATAGTGAGGGAAATAAGACAGTGCTTCATTAGGTATTATATTAACGAATATGTAACTAAACATATATACCTAGTATATAGTAAGTAGTTTTTAACTATGAGTTAGAACTTTGTGGAGTATCTCTGTATAAAAATACCCCACCAGCTATTGGTGTGTATAGAGTACTTATGTCATTCTTTTTTATGCCATTTTTAAGCCAAAAAAGGAATATTTATATCATTCTTAACAATTTCATAGCACAAATATTTTCCATGAGAATATTTATGTTACTCATATTTTAATGATATTGTAAAACAGAAATAAAGAGCTTTCATAATGTCTCACTGAATATTAATCACAGAGTCAGATCTAGAATGTATTTTTTTGCAAAAGTAACTTAAAATCTTTATGTATTTTTTAAATAAGATATATACTTATAAATAGCCTATTCAATGTTGGTAATATTTGATTATAGTTTTTTAAAGTTTGCTAAGCTTATCCCTCAGTATCGTCCAATGTAGTTTTTTACAAAAATTAATTTTACTTCCACTTCTGGCCATGAAAGGATCAGAGGCGTGATGAACTCTCCCACCACAAGCAACTAAACACTGGACAAAATAGATTAAACAGCCTTCTCACTCCACCCTCCAGATATTGGATAACAAATTCTTTAGGATTGTAATCACTGAGAAATGAGAAATAGAATAAGATCACTTTATTGTTACCTTGGTATTCTGCCTGGAGGCAGTGACTTTAACACACACACATACTTACATTTATTTGTTTATTTACTTATTTACTTTATGATAGGATTATTTTACAAATTTACGTTGTTTCATTTACAACAAAACTCTGTCAAATGCCATTTTACATGAAACCTTGATATATAAAAGAAATTAAACAATAGTATTGCTTTTACTGGAAAGGGAAGGGAAGCTATTTCTGTTTTTACCCTCAGCACATTCTGTATGATAGCTGGTAACAGAACTCTAGAAAATACAGGTGGAAACCGTTAAGAGAGTACATTTGTCGCAGCGTAATTAGTCAGGTTGCAAAATCCTGGTTGCAAGCATTGTTTATAGATTCTTTCTATAGAATATTCCAAAGTTGTGAAATTTAATTATGCAATATCAAATTGAAACAGATACATAAATGTTATGTGATCTAGGCTCTGTCCATGTCATAACTGAGATTTGAATGAGTCTTTATATTTCATCGACATTAGTCAATCTGTTTTAACAAAGCTAGCCCAACTGTTGGAGCAATAGGACTTCTTCTTGGAATATATGTGCTTTGCATGGAATATGGTTATGTCTGATACTAGGTTTACCATTTCGGGGTGAAGCGTAGTTCCTATACCTAATTAATGTTGTCCTGCAAATGCAGCCCACATTGTTGATGTTTATTTTTGGTCTGAATTATCATAATCAATTATGATTACTTGAGCATTCAGATTTAAGTAGATGATTAATGTAGACTCTATTTAAAATGATGAATTAGGGTGCTCTGTAATGATAGTCTTTTATCATCATGATTTATCACATCTTTCCACTAATATAGTCAACCTTTTAAAAATTTATAACTTTTAGACAAAAAGTACACATTTTTATCATTTTCAAATGAGAAAAGCATCTTTTTAAAATTAAGTACACATTTTAAGCTATCAAAAAACTACAGTAGCTTGCCTTGAATAGAGTTGTCATTCATTGAATCATGTCATTGTTTTCCTTTTAATATTCTTACTTGAGTTTTCAGGAAGAAATGTAAGGGTTTATAATGAATTTTAAGTACATGAAGGAATTTTTATTTAAAATTATTGTTGTGTTCCTTACTATTTTGCCTAAATATCTTTTAAAACCAAAATAGACATTCTATACTTATTCTAATAGTAAATTATGTAACATTTTTAAGAGAATTTTTAACTTCCATGAACTATATCCAGTATTCTGTCTGGATGCTTTTGGTAGGAAAATAGGAAAAACTTAAAGAGCTTGAATTGCATTCATTCAGAACCCACATCTCTTCTGATTTTATTTCTATTTATTGGGAAGTATTTCACATCTTCTTGGGATACTGGTGCCTATTTATTAATGTGGATCTCAAAGTGCCTAATTTCCTTTAAAAAAAAACAACAACAATCTAAAACAGTAATGGAACATTAGCCTAACACCTGGACATATTAAATGTTTCTCCTTAAAAAATGTTTCTCCTAAATTATTTATGGAGCTAGACCTGAAGAGGAGGAAAAAACAACATACTCAAAAATGTCTTGGTTACTTTACCTTCTCCTAGATAATATTTAATAATAATGGTAATCAGGCCATGCCTATTTATTTCCAGATAGATCTTTTCCTTCTTTTTATTCTTCTATTTTTTCTTTACATGTTTTTTCTATCACTTAAGGCATTTATTCACTCAGCATTCTAAGCTAACTTGGGGTTCACAGTTACTCTCCTGTACTCCAAAAAACCTAATGGATGAACTTATGTGATATTTTTTAATTCCGAATGGCAAATTATCTTGTCCCTCCTTCATCTATCTTAATAAGATCTCATCTTGTATTCTCTTGTGATGGGCCCATAGATGGGTCATTTTCCTTGGTTTGCTCCTTGGAACTGAGGTCTACCTCCGGACCCATAATGAAGAGTGAGGCTGATGAGTGGGGCTAGGATGTGGTTTCCCTGTGTGCTGGTATTTTCACAGATGCTCAGTTGGAACAAGACGAGGATACCTCTCTGCTGATCGGGAATACTTGAGAAGCAGGGTCTGACTCCCCTGCAGTAGACAGAGGCCAGAAAAATCAAGCAATGTCAGATTCCTCCTAGGAATTGTGGTTGTCAGGGCATCTATTGTGGGTCTCTGGGGGCCAATCACCAATTTTCTCATTCCATTTCTTTCCCTCAAATGCTGCTTCCTAGATGCTTACCCAAGCTAAACATCTGCAGTTGTCCTTACAGAGGCAGCCAGAGTTTGTTTTTTTAAGAGAGAGAGAGAGCACATAAAGGGCAGGGCAAGGGGCAGAGGGAGGGAGAGAGAATCTTAAGCAGGCTCCACGCTCAGCATGAAGTCTGATGCAGGGCTCAATCTCAGGTCTCTGTTATCATGACCCGAGTTGAAATCAAGAGTCAGAAGCTTAACCATCTGAGCCACCCAGCCACCCCTCAGAGGTAGCCAGAGTTTTATTCATCTAACCCTGTTTGCCTAGTAGCTCCACCAAGATCCTGATCTGAGAATGGTAGAAGGATTCCAGATTCTCTTAAAGGTAGTCTTTTCTCTCTTATTATTTTAAAATATATGAGATTGCATAAAACTTTTGAGAGTGTATACAATTAAAAATAAGACATTTAGGTTTAAGTTTACTTACAATTACATTGTTTGACAGAAAGGTAAAATGTAATATTCTAAATGCCCTTATTTCCATCTTAGATGCATAGTTTTTGTTTAAGTTCAATAGTGATTTAATAAATGTTAAAAGCAGTACTTATAGTACTTGATATTAAGAAAACCAGCTAAATTATCATTTTTATATATGAACAACTGATTTATAGTTTAATTTTTAAAGATGAAAAAACTATATTTATATTCCTAAGGTATTGAATTATCAGAATACTGGGGGGAAAAAAAACTTCAAAAATCAACCAGCACCCGATAAGTTTTAAGATGTAGCTATAACCAAGCTACCAGATGGCACGATTACAAGAAGTAATCAAAATTTTATGAGCATGTAGTTGGAACTTTAGGAGCTGTTCTATTGCTATAATGGTCCTGGAGATTTTAGTGAACTGTTAATTATGATTTTGAAAATAAATTAATTTTAGAGAATCATGGAATTTATCCCTGAGGGCTGAGGCTTAATCTCGTAGTAGAATACAACTTTAAAATATCATTCTATACGATATCAATAATGTCTTTATTTGAGAAAAAGGAGTAAATTTAATGCCTCAATATGAATTAAGAGATCATCTCTCTTTAAAATGGTGCTCTAGTCCCTAGATGCTTGTTGTCTCATGATATATGATGGGCTCACTGTTAATTACTAAGGCATTTAAAGGATATGGGAGTAGAGAAATGAGTCATGTCTTATGTGGGGGGACTCGTTGTCCCTGGGCTGTCCTTTCCTGCTCAGGAGCCCTATTATTTTATCCAGTTCCACACGTGGCCTCAGGCAGTTTGGCAGATGCTGAGCTTACAGTCAAGGTTAAACATCTTCATTTGTGCCCTGCAACTGCCATCAGCTGACATGGGTAACCCAATTAGTTAATTTTATACTTATTTAGTGCCTCATTTTAGAATAAAGTCCTTATATATGAGTTAATGATAGCAAAATCTTTTCTGTCTTTAACAAATTAGTAAATCAGACTAAAGTTCACATCAACATGGTGACTCTTTGGACTACTATGCTTTTTGTATTAGTATATTCACTGGGAGTTTTCTATTTCATAACTTCCACAACTGTTTCTATCGCAAAATACCTCCATCAAAGGTTAACTAAGGAAATCCCTGGGAGCCAAATGCAAAGGATCACTTTTCAGGTATGATAGATATTAACAACTCTGTTTTGAAAATATTTCAAACTTTGTGTTCAATATTTTTTTCTCTCTAGAAACTATAAAAACAATGGCAAGGAAAGAGAGAGAGAGAGGAAGGGAGAGAGGGAGGGAAAATGCATTTGCACCTATTAGTACAAAAACACAGAAACATACAAAATGGCAACAGAAACCTAGCTTTTTGGTTTCTTTACTTCCCAACTTCTGACCATATTTTCTCTACCCAACTTTATCACCTACTCCTAAGCTCCTACCTTAGTAACTAAGCCACCCCCCCCCTTTTTTTGGTTTCAATTATCACATTATCTGACTCTTTCTTTACTTTCCTGATCACTTATCCTGGAACTGATCCATGGCAATGAATATTATGTGTCGATCTGAATGGGCATTGGGGAACCAAGGTGTGAGAAACAACCAGAATGGTGCATGTTGAATAGATGAACTCATAAGGTGGTTTGCTCTCCTCACTGTGGGTGGGCATCATTCAATCGGCTGAAGGACTGACTAGGACAAAGGGCAGAGGAAGGAGGAATTCAGCCCTTTTATCCTGTCTCACTATTTTAGCTGGGACATCTCGTTTCATCTTCTCCTGCCCTTGGACTGGGGTTTAAACCATCAGTTCCCCTGGTTCTCGGAGGATTTGCTCTTAGGGTTTCCCCTATTTTCTCCTATGTTATCAACTCTATCTATCTATCATCTATCTATCTATCTATAGAAGTTACAGGTATAGGTCCAGGTATAGGTAGATGTAGCTACACACCTAAACATATGCATATAGAAAGATGTAAGTACACATGTATCAAGTTATATATATCAGGTTATAGTATAACTCTATATTTTTATAAAAAAAGAAAATCAAAATCAAAACTGTGTATATCCCGGGGCGCCTGGGTGGCTCAGTTGTTAAGCGTCTGCCTTTGGCTCAGGTCATGATCACAGGGTCCTGGGACTGAGCCCTTCATCGGGCTCTCTGCTCGGCGGGAAGCCTGCTTCTCCCTCTCCCACTCCCGCTGCTTGTGTTCCCTCTCTCACTGTGTCTCTCTCTGTCAAATAAATAAATAAAATCTTAAAAAAAAAAAAAAAAAACCAAAACTGTGTATATCCCATGCCCCTCCACTCACTACTGACTCTTCTCTCTTCTTTATAACAAAAGTAAAATAGCTGTGGATACTTGGTACATGAATCCCCCAACTCACACACTTCTCAAACTACCCTCTTTCCCGTTTTTTTCACTGAAATGGTACTTGTACGAGTCATCAAAACCTCCATGTAGTCAAAATCATAGCCTTTCTTAATACCCTTTTAAAAAATTATTTATGTGAAAGAGAATGCAAGCACAAGCAGACAGAGGGGCAGGCAGAGGAAGAGAGAGAAACAGACTCACAGCTGAGCAGGGACCCTGACGCGGGGCTCGATCCCAGGACCCTGAAACCATGACCTGAGCTGAAGGCAGATGCTTAACGACTGAGCCACCCAGGCGCCCCTTTTCTTAATACTCTTATTTGACCATTTCCTATATTGCAATCTTCTCTCGGCAGCAGCTCCTGTCTCACAAAAAGCTCCTTCTGTTTTCCTTGCTTCTTCTCTTCTTCCTGACTTGAAGAAATGGCCTGAAGCAAGTACTGATTCTTGTAACTTTTCTCTTCTCCATTTACACATACTTTCTAAATTTTTTCATCCAGCAGTGCCATGGCTTTGAATACAGCTTTGGTGCTGCCGACCCTCAAGTAGGTATTCCAGGCTCCATCTTTCCCCTCTGAAGATGTTATGTGATATTTGATCCTGACAGAGGCATTGAGGTATATTCAGATCAGCGTATGACCATCCAGTTTTAGGTGAAAAGAGAAAGAGTGAGAAATCAAAGTTATAGACATGTGCCAAAGAGCTAATAAATGAAGGAAACAGGTCTGAAGCCCAGGTCATGTGCTGCCAGTTGATTATATTACATGATTTTGTTCACATTTGGTGCTGTTCAAATATATATTTTTATAATTTTATAAGTGCTACTGAATACTGTACTCTGAATTAGTTCATGTGAAATTCATAAATGTCTATCACTCTTTTTTTTTAAAGATTTTATTTATTCATTTGAGACACAGAGATACAGAGAGAGAGAGAGAGAGAGCATGAGCAGGGGGAGAGGCAGAGGGAGAGGGAGAAGCAGGCTCCCCACTGAGCCAGGAGCCCGATGCGGGGCTCCATCCCAGGACCCTGGGATCATAACCTGAGCCGAAGGCAGATGCTTAACCATCTGAGCAACCCAGGCACCCCAGTGTCTATCACTCTTACTTACCTTCTATATTTAGTGAAATTCAGATAATGAAGATACTGCTTATAAAAGTAAACAAGATTTTTAATGTGGTGAAAGAAATTAAGGCCGTCCGTTTCTGCATTCTTGTGTTGCAATCACTTACAATCACAACTATTGCACTAGAATCAGTCACTGATGTTTTTGGGTAGACTATTAGATAACCTTTGGTGAAGTGTCACAGGTAAGGGGACTACTGTTTACTTCTCCTGACTCCTCTCCATTTATTCAGGTTACCTTACTAAAGTGCATTTGCTATCTTCCATTTTTGATATATATCCTTACTCAGTGTTGGTCTCACAACTTGCTGGAAAACATGAGGCAATTACTCAAGCGGTGTCAGTTTGTCAGGAAGGAAGCCAATGAGCGATGCACTTTCCATGACAAGAGCAGATGTGATTCGGAGAATACACCTATTGATAAAAGCAGTAGGAAAATGAAGAAATAATAACTAAGGTTACTCTCGCCCACTTTTCAAAAATTATGAAATCTGAGCAATTTCAGACAAGTTGAAAAAATGGTAGTAAAGGAGATGTTGCAGAGCCCATTTCCCTCATAAATGTCAAGGAATACAACATCCCTTAATAACACATTTATCTCTAGAGAAAATATCGCTGCTTCTATCTAAAGGGCTAAGTGATTTTAAAAATAATTAAACCTTTAATTTCAGAATAGCTTTGGATTTCCAGAAAAGTTGCAAAGATATTAAAATATCCCTCATCAACTATCCTTACTGTTAATGCATTCTATTACTATGACACATTTTTGGGGACTAAGAAACCAACTTTGTTGTATTACTATTAACTATATTCAGATTTCCTCAGTTTGTCCCAAAAGCCCTTTATCTGTTCTAGGACACCATATTTCCATTAGCTGTCATGTCTTAAGTTTTTTCCAGTCTATGAAGGTTTCTTGGACTTTCTGTATTTTTGATGACCCTGGCAATCTTGAGGAGTACTCGCAGATATTTTGTAGAATGCTCCTCCATTTGGTTTTGTCTGACGTCTTTCTCATGATCAGACAGGGTTTATGTGTTTGAGGGCAGAAGGCCACCACATTATATCAAGAGCTCACTATCACCATGGTTTATCTCTGTTGATGATCGGAGATAAACTGGCAGTATTTGCCAAGTATTGCTGCTGTAAATTTCCTTTTATTTCTACTTCTCTACTGTTTGGAAGTAGAGAGACTATCTTTTTTTATTATTTGTAATGGATTAACTAAAGGCACAAAAGGATCACAGGATACGAGGGACACCCACATAACTCAGCAGATTAAGATTCCTGTGTATTGAATAAGATGGCTTCCCTGAGAGTTCCTGCTATAATAAATCTCTAGGGTAGTGAATTGCACTCATTTCTCCTAGGGAGGTAGATGCTGCTAATACCTATGGTTAAAACTGTCTTTATTGTGAAAAGATAGCTTTTCCACTGGAAGAACTGGGAAATTGCCTCAATTTCCCCCCTATAATTAGCACAAAATAGTCTATTTTCTATATTTGCTTGTCTTTTTTTAGGCTCTTTAGAACAGCCCTGTCCCAAACTGTGGCTCATGGAACACTGAACTGCAAGAAGTAGGTGTTTCGTGAGAATAGTTTCATGTTTAAGTAAATTTGGGAAAGGCATGGTTAGAAGGGTAAAAGATTATGTACAGCAAACCTTTCACAGTTTTTAAAATGGTAATATACATTGTTCATACACAATGGTGTTACATTATGTTGTATTTCCCAATCTTGCAGTTAGGACTTTAAAACTTCTATAAAGTATTGCCTTCAGGAAGCACAGTTTTTGTGAAAAATTTTTATGAAGATAAATTGGATAACTCAAAGAACCAAAAACATTTTGAAACAGCAATGCAGTTCAGCTTGAAGACACGTAACATATGCACAACTAAGAATCTGAATGATCTTTATATAATTTCGTTCCAACTCTATAATTGAAATGTATAAATTATTTTTTAATACATCTGGCCAAATGTCACTGCATTTTTTAAAAGTAGACATTTTTAAATAGGGTTTTAGTTTTCAGAGTGGTTTTTGGTTCACAGCAAAATTAGCAGAAAGTCCAGAGTTCCCATATAACCTCTTGCCACCACTCCCCCTACTCGGCACAAAAGCTTCCCAAATATTAACATCTCATTTCAGAGCAGTGTATTTCTTAAATTTGATAAACCTGCATTGTTAGGTTGTTATAACCCCAAACCCACAGTTTATAGTACAGTTTGCTCTTGGTGGTGTACATTCTGGTTGTTTTTGACAAATGTATAATGTTATGTATCCACCTAATTATGGCATCATACAGGATGGTTTCACTGTCCTAAAAATCTTCTGAGCTCTGCCTATTTCCTCCCTGTCTCCCTCCAATCCATGACAACCACTAGTTTTTTTTTTTTTTTTCCTGTCTCCACAGAGTTGTCTTTTTTAAAAAATGTCATAAACTTGGAATCGTAAGTGTGGATCTCTTTAAGAACGGGTTCTTTCACTTGGTAATATACATTTAAGTTTCCTCAGTGTCTTTTTATGACATGATAGTTCATTTCCTGTTAGCTCCGAATACCGTCCCGTTGTACAGATATGCTACAGTTAATCTAGTCACACCTTGAAGAAAACCTTGGTTGTTTGCAAGTTTGGGCAATTATGAATAAAGCTGCTATAAACATTCATTTTCAGGTGTGTGTGTGTGTGTGTGTGTGTGTGTGGGCCTAAGTTTTCACCTTATTTAAGTAAGTACCAAGGAGTCTAATTGCAGAATCATATGGTAAATGTATATTTAGTCTTGTTAGAAACCTCCAACTGTTTTTTAAAGTGGTTGTAGAATTTTACATTCCTACCAGCAACGGTGTTGTCAGTGTTTTGGATTTTGGACATTTTAGTAGGTGTGTAGTGTTTTAATTTGCATTTCCGTGATGACATATGATATGGAGCATCTTCTCATGCTTATTTACCATCTGTCTATCTTGTGTGGAGCAGCGTTTGTTCAGATCTTTTGTCTATTTTTAAATCAGGTGGTCCGTTTTCATATTGTTGAGTTTTAAGTGTTTGTATAATTTGGATAACAGTCCTTTATCATATACGTCTTTGGTAAATTATTCTCCCAGTCTATGGCTTGTCTTCTAATTGTTTTGATATTGTCTTTTTCAGAGCAGAATTTTTAATTTAGTTTAATTTTTTTAAAGAATTATTTATTTATTTATTTCAGAGAGAGAGAGAAAGAGAATATGAGCAGGGGGAGGAGCAGTGGGAGAGGGAGAGAGAGAGAACCCGGAGCAGACTCCCCCCTGAGTGTGTAGCCCCATGTGGGGCTAGATCCCAGGACCCCAAGATCATGACCTGAGCTGAAATCAAAAGTTGTCTGCCCAACCAACTGAGCCACCCAGGCACCCCAGAGTTTATAATTTTAATGAAGCCCAGCTGAAACTAAAGTTATTTAGTTATCTATTCTTGCAAAGATCTAAGTAGCTTCTTTCTTTGTTTTATAATTCTAACAACTTCAACTTACAAATACTATTTGTAAAAAATGTACACATTTTCATAGTAATTTATCTGGAATAACTTGTCAAAATGTGCTTACCTGCCTTATTAAGTAGCAGTGGTGTATGATTTGCAAGAATATGGTAGATGGATGGAGTTGTATTTCTGATTTCATGATTTTGACTGAAAGAAAACGAGAGTTTTTCTAATTAAGAAGGAACACATGCACGCACTCATACACGAGCAATAGTGCCACTGGTTCTTGATCCAGATGAATTTCTTCTGAATTTATAAATGCAACAAAATCGTATTTTTCTTTTCTCTTTGGCTTCTATATGCCAAAGTAAATATTCACAATACTCATGGCCTTGTGTGTTGTAGAAGTCCTGTTCGTGTTTGTTTCCCACTGATTTTGACTTCAGTTCAGCTTTCAAACTTTCTCTCAATAAATTATGGAACAAATATTTATTAGTTCATTTCATTTCCTCAGTGTTTCAGCTCAAAGATTTCAGCCAATTACATTTCAGATTTGAAAAGGTTAACATAATTGATCATAAAAACTGATATTAAGTTTTCTTTTCATTCTCTCTCCTCCCAAGAAATAAATCCTATGATTTTAAGTGTATATTTGCTATGTTTAAATATCCTCACTTTAGCTGTTGCTGAAAACTCGGTTCTAAAAACATAACAAAGATTTGTTGTAGTTGTCAGATTAACTTGCAAAGCATGTTTAGGGAAGTAAGAGTATTATTTCAGAGTATAGGACTTCTCTTCTTGAGCCTCAGGGATATTTCAACGGTTTTTCATTTTAGGGATAGCTGGCAGAGAAGGAATTCAATTCACTTCTCAGGATTAAAGCCAAATTAATAATTTAATGAGGGAAATGAGGACATGACATAATTGCTGAAATGTGCATTTTTGAGTAGGTATCTACACTCTATCATCTAGAGGGATCATCCTGAAACACAAATCTCGTAGACAGCAAGTCCCCTCAGATACTGCTTAAATATCCTTAACAAGTATCCTGTACTCTGAACATACTGAACTTCTAATGACACCATCCAAACAGCCTCCAACACCATGAACATGTACAAACACTGTGACAAGTACGATAAATGCTTTGGGAACCTATTATGTGCTAGACACTGTGTTTTCTCTATATTTTTATCTGTTATCATTTCAATGGTCAATTATCAACGATTACAATTCACATCTCCATTTTACAAACGATAGAAATGGAGTTTCAAAGATTCTAAATACCAAGCCCCGAATGACACTCATTGTCTTTGCAAAACCATCTGATGCTCCCTTCTTTATGCCACCAGATCATGACAAGCTGTCTGCCTCTGTGTGATTTTTACCCCAGATGACATCTTTTCTTTTCCCTCATCTGCCTGCTGAATTTATATAGTTTCTTTGAGATACATTCCAGACATCTCACTCAGCTCATGTACTTCCTCCTTCCTGAAGTTCTACTGAGCTAAATGCTTAATCCTCTCCTTTTATTTATTCGGACACACTATATTTCATAGTAGCTTTGACATATCTGAACCTCATGAAAAAATCCAAGATGATAAAAATCCTTCAGAGCCAGTGTTGTGTATTGTTTGTCTTGATTTCCATAATCTAGCATGGCCTTGATACATACGAACTAGCTGCACGATAGAATTTTTAAATTGAAATGATTATCTATGATGTCTGGCCTTCATAAGGTAAAAATCTGAAGGAAAAATTCTACATGTACATTTAAGAAATATTTTCAGTGTTATGTGAGATGGTACATCCAAGCAAAAGTTGAGATACAGTAAATGAAAGAGATGTGGGGAAAGATTCAATACAACTTCAGTGGAACCAGTTTTATACAAGTGACCCTGTGATAGTAGCCCATAAAAACCCCCTTAGATCCGGTGACATCTTCAGGGTCAAATGTCCATAATAAAAGAAAAAAAAGACACAGTAATGACCAACGGCAGCTAAAGCATAAGCTAGATGGAGTCTATGTCAAGTGCTGAAAAATCAAAAGGAGAATTTTGGTGATGGTTGTGACATTCCCAACACACCATGTCTGATGTATCCATGACCTGTTCATTTGAGAGCCCAGATAAAGAACACCATAATACACTCTGGCTCTTCAATTGTCCTATCTGACTCAAAACAAGAGTTTTATTAACTTCAAATTATTTTTTTTCTAGTTGAGTTTTAGAAGCTGAATTTCATTACTCTGAAGTAATCTCTGATAAGTATGAAAACTCATGCACATAAAAGCCCCTTGAAGTAAGGCAAATATTTTATTTCACATATCTTCAAAATAATGAGGATTTCATGAGACCAAATGATTTGCATTCCCTTTAATACTGCTCCTACATTTTGAATCAAGGTATTATATAAGATCTTCTGCCTTTCTTTTTTTTCATTTTTATTCGTTTCTAAACAAAATACCCCTTGTAATGGATTGCTTAAAAATGTTTTAAGTGACAGGAAATGTCACATGCTTAGGTGGTAATGTGAATTTCATTGTATATAAATGATTTATGCTTTTATGTATACTGGAGGAGCACCTCCTGAACCTGTTTGTCACACTTTGTGCTGTGTGCAGACGTGTGTGTTATAATCATTTCTTCCTTGTACTGCTCCAAATCCATCAATTTATATCTATAAACAAAGGCATTGCCATTTGTCCTCCAAACAATATGAATAAAGAACTCATAATGTTTTAAACACCACTGAAAATATTTTAATGGGGAAAAATGAAAATTTTGTTTATTGGAAATGGTCTACTCCACCATTGAAAATTGACAAATTATTGACTGAGAGATTTTCTTAGTTACATGATTCTGCTAATTATTAAGTTTCTTTGCCTATATTTATTAAGAATATAAAATCAATATTGTCACAGATTCTACATGATTTTTAAGAACTTTATTATTTTCAATGGGAAAAATAACAATTCTCAATGAGTAAAGAGGAAAAGCAAAGTTTAATTTGATTAACTGAGAGAAGAAAGATGCAAGGAAGCTTGAAAAATAGAAGAGGGTTTCTATTCAAAACACTGGTGCGGTTTTATTCTTTATGAGGTCAAAGCACAAAGAAACAAAAATTAAGTTCTAAGATGAGAATGTAGGGAAAATATTGTAATAATTGCGACATACAAATAGGGTAACGGCAAAAGAAAACAAAATAATAGAATCCATGTAGAAATTTTCTTGCAGTAGGTTGTGTTTGAAATTGCCAGCCCTCGTATATTTCCACATAGTTGACCCACATTCATCATGTAGTTGTGGTTTGGAGTTGGGAAGAAAATAATATATATTACAAGTTTCAAATTGTTTTATCATTCACATAACACATTCCTGAGCAATTTCACATGCCAGGTAATATGTTAACTTTTGGAACATAACCTTCCATCAGAGAAATTGTGATCCGCAAACACAGAAAAACAGGTAGATGAGGTAGATGGATATTCCATAACAATTTAATAAATGCTGTAATAGTAGTAATGACAAAATGGATATTGTGGCCAGGAAAATTACACATGGTTTTAGGAAAAGGTCAGGAAACACTTGCAGAGAAAAGGTGACCATTTAAATTTAGAATGACATATAGGGGTCAGACGAGGGCCAGAGGAAATTGGGAGAACAGGTAGGGATAGAGGCCAAGTTGTAGAAAAGCTTGTCAGTTTGGAAACAGCAAATTGTTCAGTGTGTCTGGAACAGTATAAGGGTGAGTGCTATTGCTAGAAAGGCCTTCACGTCATGGTAAGCAGTCTGAATGTCATCATGAACAAATGGTTAGTCATTAAAGCAGCAAACAGCCTGGAAGAGTTTTATAGAAACATCATGACACAGAGTGCAAGGAGACTAGAAACAGAGAGACATGTAGACACCTATGTAATCATGTAAGAATGGAAGACTTCATTAAATGCTGTTGGAAATGGAGAAAAGGAAGACACTGTTTGGATGTACATTTGCATTTATATGCACATAGGCAAATGCATATACATACACAATCTCTGCCTAGTAGAAACCTGGTAGGTAAAATTAAAGCAAGATAACTGCTCTTCCTCAATTAAAACTCACATCAGCTTGAAAATAATACTTAAAAGAGCATAAAGGAACTGGACATTTCTCACAAAATCATATACCCTCATCACTATTATCTGGCTACAGAATTAAGCTCATACATCTGATTTTTTTTCCAATACTGTTCCAATTCTCATTTCTAAAGAGACTAGAAACATATTGATCTCTTATTTGTTTCTGAGTAAATCTTTCTAAAGGACAGAAACATGTTGATCTCATTTCTTTTATGAAATTTACCATAAAATCATGCACATATTTATGTTGCTTGCCATATGTATATTATAAAACTATGGGGCTACAGAATCCCCAGTAAAATTACAGAAGCTGGAGTCACTTTGGGACCATATTAGGGCACCTGAGGGGATGCTGTAGCGTCAGTGAGCAGGATCCAAGTATTAGAGACAGATGTTGGCACCTCTTCCTGGCAGGTCCCTGGCAGCCACCTGTGAGGGACTGTCATGAGAGATGACATTCTTATTGGATCAGTTGTAGAAATATATGAAAATAACTGTGAGACTGGGTTCACTGACAGCACCCTCAGCAGTGAATGGGTTTGTGACCAACCATAAGGGTTCCCATGAATATATAATGACTGAGTGCATGTGTCAGTGGGTGGGTAGGATAGGCAGGGACAGGGGTGGGGTACAAATCTGCAGGGGCTGCAATTCTAAGTCAGTGAGGTCTTATGCACCAGAAACTGATTAGCTTGGAAAAGTTTTTCTTTCTTTCTTTCTTTCTTTCTTTCTTTCTTTCTTTCTTTCTTTCTTTCTTTCTTTCTCTCTCTTTCTTTTTCTTTCTTCTTTCTTTCTTTCTTTTTCTTTCTTTCTTTCTTCTTTCTTTCTTCTTTCTTTCTTTCTTTCTTCTTTCTTTCTTTCTGTTTTTTTTTTTAAGTTCCTATCTTTATAATCTTTTTCAAAGATCATATTGTGTCTACTCTTCAGTTTGGAATTCATACATTGACCTTTGCTCAAAACTAATAAAATTCTTACTTGCCTAAGAATTGTTAAACACTGGAATAGGTCACTAAGAAATCCTGAGCAATGTCTTTGAAGGGGAGATTTTCATTTTCTCTGGTCTTTTGACAAAATTAAATGGGGTCCTGGGCATTCTTATTTGAAAGTAAGGGAATGGACTAAATATCCTCTTCAATTTACTCTTTACCTTATCTAATGTAAAATTGTATAATACCGAATCCATCTTGAACTTCATGGAAATAAATAATTCCTTTTAAGCACTCTTCTCAACTACTGGGTCTTGGCCTTGACTCAGGCCATTAAGAGAGTCAAAATTTTGGCAGAGAAATGCATACTGTCGTATTGTCAGTCACATTTTCATTCAACTTCATTGCCATTACTTTGGCTGGTCATTTGCAAAGGAAGAAAGAACAAGTACAGATTTCATCAAGCTAGTGCTAGATATTTACAAAGTGAGTTTTGTCAACCTCAATTTGCTTATATGCTTCATAAACCATTCTTAAAAATTGCATTTTACTTGAACAACTATATAACTCAGGAAAAGCAATTTAACATTGTACTTTTTAAATGTGAGGCTTGCAACTGTGAAAAAGGTTGAGGAGTCCAGAAATCAAGCCCGTTTCATATGCTCGAAGGTCACATAAGGCCAGTGTGCTGGTTCCATGAATTTGAGGGTGAACATTAAGTCTGTTGAATTGTCAGCACAAAATATCCATCACGAAATGGGCTTACTTGTGGAATTTCTATGTAGTGTAAAGTTGGAGAAAAGGTTTGAAATCAACTTAACAGATGGAAACTGGCTAAAGTGATTAAACACTGAAAGTTCAATCCCTCTTTACAGAGCTGTGCTGAATGTTAAATCAGATATTTGACCAATGAGATCAAGCAAAAAGAGAAATGCATTTTCGCTCACAATAATCCATATATATGATATATTCAAAGTACTCACGAACTGGGATGTGAACCCTGGATATCTCCTTGGTAAGAGTAATTTTATTTTATACCATTTGAATCCTGCAAAATATGCCTGCAGAGAATTTTGAGTTCTGAAAGCAATTATTCTGTTATTATTTGTTCTCAGTATCTTGTATTTTAGTTCAAATATGAAGAACACTTCTCTAGTTAAATCCACTTAGTCAATTCAACTGTCAAACAATAAAGGACATGGAAAGAAATAGGCTTATTATTATTCAAATAGGTGGTCCTGAATAAAATATTCTGTCTATGCTATTATTTGGGAAATGCATTTATTTCTCTGTGATTTTAAAACAGTAAATTTATAATCATAAATACTATAATTATGGATCAGGAAAAATTTGCACACCCAGAACGCCTAATCCAATTTATCTACTTAAAAAACAATTTTATATAACATTTGATTGGAACAGATGTAGCTTTTGTATTCTTGATAATTACAAAACTGCAAGTAGCATTATCTTCTAATAAAAATTTATTGGAACAGTTGGAGCAACAAAATAAATGAAGTAGTATTGGATTATAACCCAAAGTTTAAAAATACATATCTATAAATGCATTCTGTTATCAATAAATGATTGAATACATAAATAAATTGGGGGGGGGAAGGTCCAAATCTCCCATACAGAAGAATTACAAATAATTTTTGTAGCTAACCTGCCCTTGAAGAGGGTAAGCATAACTCTCTATTTCTTAAATATGGGTTGCCTACAGCAAATTCCTTTCAAAGAGGACAGTGGCTGGACAGAGGGAGGTGTAACTTCATAGTGGAGAACCTTCAAATCCTTCCTCAGCCAGGTAATCAAGATCAACACCAATAGTGATGTCATGTTGATAGTAGGTATCTTTGAAACAGTGGGATAAAAATGGTGCTTTCCCTCTGTGGTCATCCTCCCAAACATTTGATGAATGACATCAAATTCCAGTAAAAGGACATATTACAAAATACCTGACCTGTACTCCTCATAACTGTCAAGATCATCAAAAACAAGAGAAGTCTGACAAACTGCAAGCCAACAGGACCCCAGGAAGACATGATGACTAAATGTCATATGGTATCCTGGATAAAATCCTAGAATAGAAAAAGAACATTTAAGTAAAAATTAAGGAAATCTGAATAACATATGGACCTTGGATAGTAGTAATGTATCAATATTGGTTCATTAGTTGTAATAAACAAACCTCAGTAATGCAAGATGTTAATAGTAGGGAAACATGAGTGCAGAGTATATGTATTATCTATTCAGTTTTTCCATAAATCTAACCTGTTCTAAAAATAAAGTCTATTTAAAGTAATATTTTAAAACATTATGTATATAATAAATATATATGTGTACATAATATATATTTATAATTTTCAAAATTTATTTGAACACATGACCTAGTATGACCAATAAGATTTCTACAGAAAAATAATTACTAATAATCTACCCAAACTTTCAGTGTCATATGTTTTCCTTCTTTTCCAATTGATAACAATTGTGAATCTCTTGATTTGGGGAGATAAAACACTAATTGAAATGCATAAATTACAAAATGAAGGGTTAAGTTTTATCTGCTGACAAGTTGCTAAGAAACATCCCGCTGATTTTCAAATTTGCGTGTTAGGTGCTTCTTGCTCAATTTAAATGTTTGTTAAAGGCAAAAAAATTTATCTTCAAATTATTTTCTAGCTTTTTCATTCTTGAGTCTTGAACATTTTCTTCTTTGCCTACCCTTTGAGAGTTGAAGGAACGTGTATAGATTCACCTTCAGGGAGGGCTTGTCAGGTGCAATATACTTACGGTTCCATCATATCAACAACACAAGTCTTTCACACTCCAGAACTCCCACAGCACTTTGGTCCAAATCATATTTCAAGAGTAATCATTGTTGACCTTTTCATAAGTAATTCTATCTTCTCCACTTCCTTCTTTGCACCTGTGGTAGGCAGAGAAATGGCCCTCCAAAGATATTCATGTCCTAATCCCCACTAGAAATATGTTAGGTTACATGAAAAAAGACAACTGAGGTTGCAAATGGAATTAAGTTGCTAACTCCAAATTTAAGATAGGGATACGATCCTATATTATCCAAGTGGGCCCAACATAATCACAAAGGTCCTTGAAAGTAGAAGAGGGAGGCAAAAGAGGGGAGTCAGGATGAGATGTGGCTAAGGAGGCAAGGTCAGGGGCGCCTGGGTGGCTCAGTTGGTTAAGTGTCCAACTCTTGATTTTGGCTGAGGTCATGATCTCAGGGTGTGAGACTGAGTCCTACATAAGCTCCACACAGGGCGTGGAACCTGCTTAAGATTCTCTCTCTCCTTCTGCCCCTCTTCCCTGCTCTTGCGCATGCTTTCTCTTTCCCTCTCTCAAAAAAATAAAGGTACTTAAAAAAAAAAAAAAAGGAAGCAAGTTCAGAGAGATTCAACGCTACTGGCTTTGAAGATGAGGGAAGGGGGTCATGAGCCAAGGAATGTGGATAACCTCCAGAAGTGGGAAAAGGATAGGAAATGGATTCCCACCTTGAGCCTACAGAAAAGAATGCACCCTGCTGATATCTTGATTTTAGCCCAGTGAGCTCCATTTTGGACTTCTGAACTACAGAACTGATAGATAAATTTGTGCTGTTTGGGGCACCTGGGTGGCTCAGATGGTTAAACATCTGACTATGGCTCAGGTCATGATCTGAGGGTCCTGGAATCCAGCCCCTTCTGGCTCTAAGCTCAGTGGGGAGTCTGCTTGTCTCTCTTCTTCTGCCCCTTCCCCCACCCCCGCTAATACTCTCTCTGTCTCTCAAATAAATAAATAAAATCTTCAAAATTGATTAATTAATTAATCAGTGTTGTTTGAAGACACTAAGTTTGTAGTAATTTGCTATGGCAGCCATAGAAAACTAATACAGTGCCCCAAATATATGTGAAACTGTGTATACATTTAATATAGCATTCCTTCATATTATAGTGCTCTGATTTGTACATTCATATTTTCCCCAAGGATCGTGAATCCTATCAGGCCAGGAAGTATTATTTGCAATTCTAAGTTAGCAATATTATAATTTTGGTGACATTTTGGCACTCAGTAAATAATTACTGATCAAGTGAAGACTGTGCTTATAGCACATAAGACAAATGCCCTGGGCTTTGAGACAGAAGAAATTCTTAGCTTCTCTGATGTTCAGTTTCCTCATTTATAAAAATTGTGTTCTTTATGGTTATGAATTTGAATATTACAGTGCAGTTAGATAAGAAACTGAAAACACTGCACAGATATAAAATGTTATAGTTATCTAGCTTAAATAGCTGTTAGCTGTCTGTCACAGCTTTTCCCATCTAGTTTGGTAAATACTTGAAAATACAGACCAGTTCTAACTCATTCATCTGCATCTCTTCTGCAGCATGCATTATGTAGATTTCTTATTTATTGTTCAAAAATAGCTACATATTTAAAACAGCTTAACTAAATGTAGTAAGAATGGGTTAGGGCAGAGAAAGTACAATGACAAAGTGAGAATAGAAGTTTCATTGTTGATGGTAGGTATTCATCCTTTCTGATGGCTGAGTAATATTCCATTGTATATATGAGCCACATCTTCTTTATCCATTCATCTGTTGAAGGACATCTCAGCTCCTTCCACAGTTTGGTTATTGTGGACATTGCTGCTATGAACATTGGGGTGCAGGTGCTAAATTGAATTTAAATTAAAAAAAAGTTTCATTGTTATTCGAAATGACTTCTTTCATTGCCATCTTTGAGATTATTCTAAAAACATGGTTCCTTTCTCATCTTCAGTATCTCTAATATCATTCTTGGTACTTCCTGAAAGATGGGTAAGTGGTAGATGTTGACAATGATATGATGATAGAATTACATGATTTATTCAACTTCTATAAGTAAGAAAATAGGTTTGTGCTTGAATTATCCATATCCATAATCTTCGCTGAAAAGTTATGTGCTCCAATGGTCCATTTCTACATTGTGCTTTAGCTAAGTTCTTATTAAGCATCCTTCAGTCAGGGTTATAGCAATCTTATTAAGCATCCTTCAGTCAGGGTTATAGCAACAAAAGTCAAAGTTCTGATGCAGATATGCAAAATGTTTAAGATGCGGACCTCCTATGAGCACCCCAGGATGTCTTTCTGAATTCTTTTCCTTTTCTGGGAAAATTCCATCTTCCATCAAGGTGGCTAGAATTCTCTGTCCTCACTGATTTCCTCCAGTGCTGAAATCCAGACCAGAGAATATATCACTCCTTTAAGCCTACCAGGTTACTTGCAGTATTAGATTTTCAATTAACTCTGGTATGAAAGGATTTGGCCATGTTAGAAAGAATTTCAGCCATCATTGAGCAAGTTAGAAAAGCACATTTTGGAACCAGGGATCTAATTTTCTAAAATCTCATCACCTAGGCAGCAGCATATTTTGCGCCCTTCTGAAACCAGCTCTGTGATTCCTATTACTCAGCACATCAGTTTCAAGACTTGAAATGTCTTTGACTATAAGAAAAGAAGGCAAATTCCAACATATCATACCTTCACAAAAATGAATCTTATAATGAAATTCCTTCTTATGGTGCTTTAATATCAGTGTTATTGTGAGATTTAATCAGTATATTTTGAAAACAGGTTGAGATCTTTTAAGGATGACAGTTAACCACTAAAAACTATTTTCTGTTACCTGTCATTGTCTATCATAATTTACTCCAAAGAAACATACCTTTTGACATATTTGAAAGGAAGAAGTATGTGTGTGTGGGTGTGGGAGGGGGCTTGCTAAAGGCTTTATGATAGAATAATGCAGATATATGAAATTAATTCAAAAGCGCAAGCAATTTTACAATGCAGGTCATAAAAACTATACTTGATGAACAGTTCTTGTTCAGAATTAATGTTCACATTTTCTCAGATTTGTGTCTGTCACTTAGATTGAAGTGATTTCACTTTAGATTTGCCAGTTCACTTAACCTCTTGATTCTCTCCTATAATGTTTTGTCATTTTTCAAATTTTTAATCTCTATACTGCTCGTTGGCAGCAGTGATTCACTGCCTAGGAAAAGTGCTGGAATATGTTATAGCATAAACAAAATCTTCATATTACTTAAGATTTTCCTTGGTAATTTTATATTGCATAGAAACCCTAACAGAAACTTCATTATTTTGGATCATTTCTAAACTTAACTGTTAAATTAGAAGTTATGCCTATTTACTATTAATTACATCTTCCAATATGTGAAAAATAATCTATAGGCTATTTAAAGTAAACATGTTAAAATTGATTCCGAAAGCCAAATTAGTCATTTATAGTCTTGAGACTCGAAAGGGAGAGAAAAGAAAGCTTTTTAAAAGCTACTTACATCCAAGTGATTCACTAATTATAGGTGGCTAGTGTGAGTCATAATGGTCAACTACTTCATCATCATTTTAGGACATATAGACTAGAAAATCTTGTAACACTTGACTTTATCAGCTACCATATTTCCTTTCCCTTTTTCTTTTAAGATTTTGTTTTTAAGTAATCTCTACACCCAATTCTGGGCTTGAACTCACGATCTGGAAATCAAGAGTTGAGTGCTCCATGGACTGAGCCAACCTGTCACCCCCAGCTACCATATTTTCTTACTGAGTTTTTTGGTAGGGTCAATATTTGCCTGACTTATTACTTTTATAAATTCCACTAGTAGGATAGGAAGGCTAAAAAGAGAGTTGGAGACTGAGAAAAAATTGAGAAAGTTGTTCCTATGCTGGGAGTTCCCCCAGCCCAAAGCCCAGAAGAAGGGGCCTCGGGCGCCTGGGTGGCTCAGTTGGTTGGGCGACTGCCTTCGGCTCAGGTCATGATCCTGGAGTCCCGGGATCGAGTCCCGCATCGGGCTCCCTGCTCGGCAGGGAGTCTGCTTCTCCCTCTGACCCTCCCCCCTCTCATGTGCTCTCTCTCTCTCAAATAAATAAATAAAATCTTTAAAAAAAAAAAAAAAAAGAAGAAGGGGCTTCAATGGGATAACCTGGATTGTTTGATATTTGTTTCCTCAAGTTTCAAAGAAATAGTGAACCAGTGTTCCATTCATGTCTTAAAAACAAACACATAAGAAGTTGGCTGTCTAGCTTGTGATGGCAGGAAAAAGCGGGATGTTGGAGGTGTGCCCTTTCTGACTGTGAGGTCAAAATTCATGAGAGTGCTTCCCAAGGGTCCCGAGTGGAAGAAAATCAGCATAGGATCACAGGATGGTGTCTGGGAGATCAGTGGGAACTACAATAAGGAAGAGAAAGAGAAAGAATAGGAAGAAGAAACAGCAGCTAAAAACAGTACTACTATATGCTCAGACACTCCCTATAGAGGGGTGATTGAGGGAAGAAGTGTGCTAATCACCAAGTAACCTGTGTGAACTGGCCCAGTGGAGAAGATGGCAGGTGTAGAGAACTGCCAAGCACAAGACCAAAATATGCAAGGGTGCCTCTCTTATTCTCCTTATAAACTAAAATCCAAAGGTTCCAGAAATAAGAGTCTGCAAAGCAGAGTGGAAACATCAGGTGAGGGAGGGAGAACAACCTTGGCCCCTTCACAAGTGGCTGCCAGCAGGCTAGAGCTGGGTGGAGTTCTCTCTGAATGCAGTTTGAAGATTTATTTATACCTGGAAACAGAAATATTATTCGTCTGAGACTATTTTTGTTACTAGAAATAACTGAAGGCCTTTTTATCATCTGAAAAGAGCTAGAGGAATCATGGGCAGCTATTTTATTTATTGTCCAACAGCAGGAAAGACCTAGCCTTCTAAAATGAGTTACTATGGACCGTGGCAGGAGGGGGAGACAAAATGCAGTGGTGTTAAAATTCTACCCTGTGCAGCCCTCTGTTTAAACCTAACCGAGCACATTCAGGGTTAGAAATGAATGGATAAGTGAGTGAACAAATGAATGAATGAATAAGTAAATAAAATAAACAAAAGCAAATAATAAGCACTTTTTCTGAATCTGGTTTCCTTTACTGCTAGACTCTTTTAGCTCTTTATGTTAACCTCTCAATTATAGCCTGTTTTTCTGAAACTTTTACATTTTCTACTGGACATTTCTTCAGACTAAAAGACAGAGGTCTGTTTTTATTAATTTTTTAAAAAATAATTTGCGTCTATATAGTATCGAGTTATATAATTAGAGGAAACTTGTAAAAATCAAAATTTCCATAATGGTTTTTCATATGTTTGTCTTGTTATATTTACATGAGACATATACATGATTTAAAGTCATAGATGAAACTTAAGTGGCACTGAATTCTATGATTAATTCCAATTTCAATTGGGGAGCAGCAACCGGTACTTACGCCTAACTTGAACATCAGTGATAGTTATCCATCCTCACCCTGTGTTCACATTGTCAAAGCAGTGCTGGGGCTCAATCAATTCATTATCCCATTGTCATGTCTTCTAGCCATTTCAACACGACAACCTAGGAGATACATCTATGTGTGCTAACACCTGCATGTACATGTCTGACAGTTTATATATGAACATCTATCTATCTATCTATGAACTCATTCTGATATCTCTGATTTCAATGCAATACCACAGGTTCTTTGGTCTTCCTTCTTTGCTTACTTGTAACTTCTTTCTCCCACAAAGAAAGTATTTTCAATCCTCATATACACGTAAAATAGATTTACTACTAGATCACAGCATTTAGGTACAGCTGTTGCTTTTAGCCTTACGGTATCCAATTGAGGGACTGTTTTAAAAAAATTACTTAGCTCAGTACTTTTCTTGCCCACCACTTTCAGGATGCTTATGTTATCAATTTGTAATAGAATTAGGTTTACTTGTTAGTGGTTATATTTCTTTCTTGGGTTCCTGCCACATCCTGCTTGCTTTCCATAAGTATATTTTAAATTAAATGCTCTTTCTCTCTCAGACTCACTTTCCCTCTCACATACAAAGCCTATGTTGTTGTTATCAAAGGACTGTAATACAAATTTTTAAACAAGATTTTATTTATTTATTTGAGAGAGAGAGAGCGCACACCAGTGGGGGGGGGCAGCGGGGAGCAGAGGGAGAAGCAGATTCCCAGCTGAGCAGGGAGCCTGATGCAATGTGGGACTCAGTCCCAGGACCCCGAGATCATGACCTGAGCTGAAGGCAGCTGCTAAACCAACTGAGCCAACCAGGCACCCCAGATTTTTTTAAATTCAAGTTGGTCACTTAAGCAAAATTGATCTGGGCTGGGAATGACCAAAATGATGTGTTTAGTTGTCTGGTTAACCTGCCACATAGATACCAAATAAGCACCATGATTGAAAATGTATGTTTAAAATAAAGATGAATGGGGCACCTGGGTGGTGCAGTTGATTAAGCATCCAAATCTTGGTTTCAGCTCAGATTGTGATCTCAGGGTCATGGAATCGAGTCCCCTGTCAGGCTCTGCACTCAGATTCTCTCTCCCTCTCCCTCTGCCCATCCCGCTCATGTTCTATCTCTCTCTGTCTAAAATAAACAAATAAATCTTAAAAAAGAATAAAGATGACTGATAGTAGTGCTCCCCAGTTATTAAAATGTAACTAAGAGAAACTTAATACTTGAATGAATCATTATTTTACCTTGGCTTATAAATCTTCCTTATATCATGAGTACTTGGCTCCTGTACAGTGTTCTTTATTTTCAGATGATGTTGCTTTCTGTTATGGACTGCATTTTTGGGTGTCCCCCCATTCTTATATTGAAACCATAAATTCTAATTGGTTGGTATTTGGAGGTAAGGGCTGTTAGAGGTAATTAGGTCATGAGAGTGGAGCTTTTATGATGTGATTGGTGCCCTTAGAAGAAGAGACACAAGAGAGCTTGCTTCGTCTCTCTGCTCTCCATCAAGTAAAGTTGCAAGGAGAAAATAGTCATCTGTAAACCATGGAGAGGGTACTACTCACTAAGAACCCAAGCATGTTGGCACCCTGATCTCAGACTTCCAACCTCCAGAACTGTGAGAAAGAAAACTTGGTTTGTGTAAGCCGCTGAGTCTGTGGTATTTTTGTTATAGCAACGCAAACTGATGTAGATACTTCATCTAATGTCATTGCAGATCATCGTTGGGAAATCCAGTCATGCAGTCATGCGCTGATGACATGCTGGAGATGAGAAACACAAAATCAAGGGCTTAAATTCTAGCCAAATTGCTTTGGAAGACTTAAGAGATAGTCGAGAATTATTATATTGTTAGAAAATTATAGAGTGAAAAGACATTGGGCATGCTGTAGAGAGATTGGGTCTGTTGGTCAGCAATGAAATAGTAAAGAAGAGAGTGAGAAAACAACTTACAGGACATTTTGATGAGGACCAATCCCAGAAACTCCAGGCTGCTTAGGGTCAAGCTTAACTGGCCTGAGGGAAGCTTTTGGAGATATTGCTGTTATGATCAATAAAGGAAGTTCAAGTGATGGAGCTGTATTTTGATTTTTCTAGAATGAATTCAACTGTGTTCCACATCAGAGAGTTTAATTGCTAAGGTTTTGAAATACCACTGGATAGGTATGGACATGAAATAGGTAGAAAAATAGGCTTCTGACCTAGTGACAAGAAATTTGAAAATGGTATAATATGTTCTTTACTCCCAAAAATGATTTGAAGGTTTTTACTGGGAAAGAATAGCTCCGGATTTTTGTGTGTATTATTTTTACATAAGTCTTCTTGGGAAAGGTTGGCCAAGTGTGATAAGGCTAATGCATAGCAATGTGCTTTGGGAAGTTCTTGAGAATGAGGATCAGAAATTGCTTAATTTAGGGGTTACATATAAGATTTCAAAATGTTATCCTTTGGGAATTAAATGCTGAGTTAATTGTCCTTTTAAAATGATGATTTTTGTATGTATATACCAGATTTTCTTTATCCGTTCATCCATTCATGGACATTAGGTTGCTTCTATAGCTTCGCTGTTGTGAACAATGCTGCAGTGATCATGGAAGTACAGATATTTCTTTGAGGTTCTTTTTTTTTTTTTTTTTTTTTTTTGAATTACTGGTTTTGGTTATTGACATATATTTCTTTTTTTATTATTTTTTAGATTTAAATTCAATCATTTGTTTTGATATAATGTTCAAGGATTCATCAGTTGCATATAACACCCAGTGCTCATTACATCACCTGCCCTCCTTAATGCCCATCACCCAGTTACCCCATCCCCCCACCAACCTGCCCTTCCACAACCCTCAGTTTGTTTCCTGGAGTCAAGCGTCTCATATGGTTTGTCTCCCTCTCTGACTTCTTCCTTTTCAGTTTTCCCTGCCTTCCCCTATTGTCCTCTGATTTCAATTTCAAAACTTATTAATTTAATTTAATACACATGGGATTTATTTTAGTCTATCAAGTGAAGTTAGACTAACTTGAATATGCTTTTCCAGAGGATAAGCAATCACATCTGTTCCATTTTTGACCAGTCTCTTTTCAGTTAATCAGTACTTCATTTTACACATATTATGCCATATTAACTTGAGGAAAGGAAATATCCCAGGGATTATAAGGAGGGACAATTACTTCTCTAATCATCTCTCAGTTCCACTACCAACTATCACCATAAATTCCATCTCAACAGAATAGTGACAGTCATTCTAATAGATCCATTTGGTGGGGATGGTGGTGGTGGTGGTGATTATTTTCTTTTTACTTAAATAGTTTTGAAAGCTCACCTTTTTATAACTCTCTCTGGCTCTACGTTTCCTAAGGGAGGAAAGATTCAGACTAGCTGAATTCAACTCACTTAACTCTTCCTGAGCAATCTTTCAATCTCTTTCTTAAATTCACCTCGATAAACAACACATTTAAAGACATGCAACATGCAAATATGGTGATTTCTCTGAATTCCTCATTCAGTTTCCCAGATTGGTCTTTGAGAAATGTAAACATATGACCCAAAAGCTAGCCAAGAGCAGCTCCACTTACAGCTACTCTGAATATTACCTTATTATTGAAACATATCCTCCCTGATATTAGTACAGGGCTATTGATATAGTGAAGCCATTTCTTTTCTGTGATTTTTCACTTGAATGACCAAGTATTTTATTTTTATCTGAAATAACAGCAACACACTTTCAGAATTCTGCCTCAAGGTCATGTAAAATTCCTAGTCCTGTACTCCAAAGTTGTCCACCAGCAACTTGATGGATTTACTCTCATCTAGGACATTGTCCTTGTCTGTTAAATTTATAACATCAAGTATGAAGTGACAAGTCGTTTATGCAGGGAAAAGGAAGAGAGCTAAACTTGATGAAGATCCATTACATTTTAAAAGTTTCTGTGCATCCAGTGACTTAGGGCACAGAGGGATAGCCTCGGGAAAGTGAAGGGTAAGGAGCTCCATCTTGAACATCATATCACTAAGAAGATGGTAGAAGGATCAGTGTAACATTTTAGATTTTAAACACATATAACCCCCAAATAGGTGACCTTCTCCAACTCGTTCATCAGATGACCAGAAAAGCAGTTTACTCCAGTAAAGGGAAATCTTTACAAGTTCAATAATGCTTGAAGTGTCTAAAACAGAGGGAATGCAAGTTGAGACCTGTGCCAAGATTAATAGAAGAACTTCAAGAAGAACCTCAGGGATTTGGAGCAAAGCCATATTTTCTTCATATGTATAAATATGTATAAATAATTCTCACTTAGGAAAAGAGAATTGGCTTGCTGTAGGATTCTACTAGAGTCTAAACAGTTGACCATGTGTTACTATGTAATTTTTCAACCCAAATTACACCTTAAACTGGCAGATAAATTACAGCAAAGTTGATTTATTCCACTAGAGTGATATATGCCCTCAAAATATCTCCTTACTAAATGGAAGCTGTATAAAAACATGTGGTGCCCAGGGTCACCAAAAACGCATTTGTTAAATTAGAAAATTCCTCAAACGTTCCATGTAATAAACCTGTTGTTCTAAAAATCTCAGTTCATCAAATAGACACATTCAGGAGTTTCAAAAGAGGTCTCTTATGATTATAAGACCTGACATAAAATAACAATACTTTTCTCTTGTCCATAGGCATCTTTACAAAGAAATATTTTAGTATACGGGTCATTCACAGGCATGACCTCAGAAAAGACATCTTGGACATGAACTTGAGCAGAACGTTGATGTCCAATTTGTCTGGAAAGTGAGTAAGTATGCAGTCAGGAACTATACCTACCCACTGGGAAGGTCTATAAATATGGTTGAGGAGAGGTGGGAAGAATGGAAAGAGGCACAGTACTTGACACGCAGTAGAGGCCTGCCTCCAATGCAGTGCTGATTACTGTCTCTTGGATATTGATGAACTATTTTAAAACCCAGTCTTGGGTGATTTATAAACAATGAGTTGATTACGAAAGGCATTTTTCCACTCAAATGCTCAAGGTAAAGATAACTTCCCAATGTCAGTGCACGATTGTTCCACTCAGCTCTTTTTTGGTTGGCCTTTGAATTTTACAGGTCATGAGATGGTGTCTTATGATTTCATGCTTCTTAAAATATCCTTATTATAAATAAATAATCCTATTGCAGTTAAGATAATATGAGTATGTCTTTCCCTTTCAACACAAAATAATCTAACTTGCAAAGTTGAAGTAGAAACATGTCACTTTCTTCAACCCTGCTAACATAGGTGTTACATCTGCAAAAAGGGGCTATCATTAGCCCTGGGGGGTTGTCAGGCGTATCAGCAATTACTGTAATACATTTCTAGCAATGAAATGTATAATAATTTTAAGAAAGATGTCAAGTTTCCTTTTTCCCCATTTTTAGGCTAAATCTTGGAATATAGAGGGAGAAGGATTTTATCTTGACACACAGAAGATGTTTGTGTGAAGTTTTACCCATTACCTAACCACCTGAGTTGAGTCTTGAAATGAAGAGACAGGGTAATATAAACCTTGAAGGGTTGAGGAATCTGAGAGGAACAGAAATAGTTCTATGTGTCTCACGGTATATATAAACAATGGTAGATGGGTTTCAGAGAGAAAGCTCTATCAGGATGAAGCAGTATAGAATGGAGATGTCAATATGGCATCTTCAGTGCATTATTCTAGATGAAGAGAAGTCTCAAATGGATGTACAATACATAGATATGTTAGAGACTAGAAGATGTCAATGGCTTTGGCCCTCCACAGCTGACAGCTCTGGAGCATGGGGCTTTGAGGAGAGTCCAGAGCATTCAGGTCAATAGCAAAGTAGACATGCAGTGCATTATTCAGTAATGCCTGCCATGGCGTAAGAATTAGAAGCAGATTCTGGGAGGATCAAATTTGTCATCAGGCCTGGAATCGATGTCATCACTACTTAAACCTCTTACTAAAAGTGTTCCCACTTTAAACTTAGAATCCATGGCAATAAACTATGGAAAGAGCAAACATGTCCATCAACAGATGAATAGATAAAGAAGATGTGGTATATATATATATATATATATATATATACATATATATAATGGAATATTATGTAGCCATCAAAAAAAAGAAACCTTGCCATTTGCAACCACGTGGATGGAACTAGAAGGTATTATGCTAAGTGAAATAAGTCAATCAGAGAAAGACATTTATCATATGATCTCACTGATATGAGGAATTCTTAATCTCAGGAAACAAACTGAGGGTTGCTGGAGTGGTGGGACATGGAAGGGATGGGGTGGCTGGGTGATAGACACTGAGGAGGGTATGTGCTATGGTGAGTGCTGTGAATTGTGTAGGACTGTTGAATCACAGATCTGTACCTCTGAAACAAATAATACATCATATGTTAAAAAAAAAAAAGTCGGAAGGGAATAATGAAGGGGGGGAAATTGGAGGGGGAGACGAACCATGAGAGACTGTGGACTCTGAGAAATAAACTGAGGGTTCTAGAGGGGAGGGGGTTGGGGGGATGGGTTAGCTTGGTGATGGGTATTAAAGAGGGCACGTATTGAATGGAGCACTTGGTGTTATACGCAAACTATGAATCATGGAACACTACATCAAAAATAAATTAATTAATTAAAAAAATAAAAAATAAATAAAATAATTTAAAAAAAGGAATCCATGGCAATAACTATTCAACTAAATGAAAGAAAAGCAAAAGAGAAATAATTTCTTATTAGTCAATTGAATCAGGTCTTGCATTTTATTTATTTTTATTTTTTACTGAAGTATAATTAACATACAGTGTTAAATAGTTTCAGGTGTGCAAGATATTGATTTGACAATTTCAGATATTACTCAATGCTTACCATAAGTGCAGTCACCATCTATCACCATACAATATTCTTACAATATTATTGACTATATTCCCTATATATATAGTATATATAGGGTTATAGAGGTAGGTTTTTTTTTTTTTTTTAAGGTAGGATTTTAAGAAGGGAAGAAAACAATATTGGGAAGAATATATCTGAGTAAAAACTTGGATTACAATTTTTGTAGGAAAATTACTTTGGGATTATTATTTTTCCTTTTGGTAATGAAATGAAATGTCTTAAAGTGTTTAGATTATGGCTGGATAAAAGGTAAAAATTTTAAATTTACAAATACGCATTTTGACAATGGTTAATGAAATATACACATTCTATCATATACTTATATGTAAATATAAAACTTTTTCACATATTTTATATGAAATGTGTTCTAATAGGACATAAAATAAATACATATAAATAACTAAAGGCAAATAAAATCTAAAAGGGCTATTTGTTGAATTATATTTATCTTTTTTTCAATGGGTATCCATTCATCTTTCTGATGAATAACAACTTTTTAATCAGTTGAGGTGATATTATTATATTGAGCCATAGAAATGGGACAGTTATGCTTGTTCTACTCATCCTAAGTCTGACTGAAAAACAATATTAAAAATCTCACAGAATTCTTATAGTACCTTTTTCCTGTTTCATAGTAATTTAAAGTATTGTTGTTTTTCATTTCCATAGAATGTGTGTATTTTACAAATCTTTTTTCTTATGTTTTTCCCATTGAAAATAGGTCACATGATAAATCATTCTGACATTGAATTTTTCTGTTTTCTCATTTCTGGTTCCAGTCCACAGTTATTTGAAAAGAATAGGTGAAATGACAATGAAGGAAAAGTAATTACTAAATTAATATTTGAAACTTATTTCGCATTTAAGCTCAGAGGAAATGTTTTGATATTTAATTAAAATTATAGGTCAATAATGATCAAACATTAGAACACTCCAGATAGTCTTTAGTATGTTTGTAGATACTATATGAAAAAGTATAAAAAATCATCACTTCTCATAGAGCTGTTTGATGGGTCTTCTGAAGTGTCTGCCCATTGGTCTAATTTCATGCTACTTTATTACATTCCTCTTTCAGGGTCTAGAATGTCTCAACTTATTCAATCATTAATGGTGAATATAACATTACATTTGATTATTAAATATCTTCATTCATTTTTTTCACATATTGACATTAATTTAGCACGTAATATGTTCAAGATTAAAGAGCTAGGGTACGGGGGACAAGGTGTAGGTGGCCTCAAGATATTTAAAGAATAGTAAGGTAGTCAATTATAATCAATAGGCTATATTAAATTAAAAAAAAAAACAGCAGAGGTATCCAAAGTCCTAAGGAAGTTAAGAAAAAAAAAAAGAAATTAATTTTCATATGGAGATACGTAATATAGAAATTACAGAAGGTAGAATTTTATTTGAGTGCTCTAAGCTTTGGATAATTGAAGATAGATAAAATGTATGCCAAGCATTTAAGAATGAAGAAATAGTTTAAGCCAAGTTATAGAAAACGGAAAATATATGGTGCATTCAGAATGAAATGTAATTGAGTAAGACTGGAATATAAAATATAATGATAGGCTGAAGACTTGGATGGAAGGTTGGCAGACATTGTTTGGGAACTTTGTAAAGAGTTAGGATTTTATTGTGTTTGCAGTGGTGATTATTTTTTTTTAACCATGGACCGACATTGTCCAAGTTGGTATCATACTCAGTGAAAAGTCACAGTGCCACACATTTGTAGAATGTGGTCCAAATGCCATTTTCTGCATTATGCTATCATCTTAGCACTTCTTTGGTTTCTTCACAGAACACAAAGGTCTTAATCAACAGCAGGCCTGAGGTTAAATGACCCTTTGCATCATAATGGGTGAACTTCATGGCATATAAATTACATCTTAATAAAGTTGTGTAAAAAGACAAACCAAACAAATAAAAACCTTAAAGATTACCCACACTTTTCTTTTTTTAAAGATTTTATTTATTTATTCATGAGAGACAGAGAGAGAGAGAGACAGAGGCAGAGGGAGAAGCAGGCTCCCCGCGGAGCAGGGAGCCCGATGCGGGACTCGATCCCAGGACCCTGGGATCACGACCTGAGCCGAAGGCAGACGCTTAACCGACTGAGCCACCCAGGCGTCCCCCACACTTTTCAATTTGGTAAAGACCAACATACAAAACCAGTTTTACACACACACAGTTGATGTTCAAATAATTGACCTCCAAATAATTAAAGCTCTTTCAATGGCAGAATAGGTTCTATTATTCTGTTAATAAAAATGACTAAATGAGTAAAAAGCACTAATTACTGAGTCTGAATGTATTTGCAATTACTACTTGGACCAGTGCAAAAAGCATCCTTTTAGTTCTTTTTTCTAGGGGGACAATTAAATGAGAGAAATTACAAATTATTCTTTGTCAGTGTCATCATTGGCCAAAATCTAAGTGAAGCAGAAGCTTCAGAAAGTAGTAATGCCATCAGGGAGTGGGAGAATGACAGACTTTGTATGTTTTCATCATTTAAAAAAAAATTTCCAACTGGAGAGAAAAATTAAATGTTACATTTCTTTTCATATCATAGTTAACTCCATAGTAATTAAAATGTTTGCCATGCTTTAAAAGTTTGTGAACCAGTTGGCTAAAAAGTTGGTAAGTGATATTCATAAAATTTTACCTTAAAGAGATCTCAGTCTATATATAAACACATTGAATTGGCCCACAAGATTTGTGTTATTAACTGTTAAGAATGGGAATTTTTGTATGAAACTACTTGGCTTACTATTTAAAAAGTAAGGGACAGACTAATGCCTGTTTCCTGACAGGTTTTTAAAGTTATCACAATATATGCAGAAACATCATTTAAAAAGTTGTGTTGACAACCCAAAATGGTACTGTTAGATCCTTGGCTGCTTAATGTTAAATGAATGATTTAAGTATTTAGTTAATCTTGCCTTTTATACCAAGAAGGAAGCAAAAAGGGTCTTGAGGATAAGGCAGTGTAATATAATGTTAAGTCCTTATTTTTTCTGAACACTGTTTCTCTTTCAAAAGTAGTACTAACAAGTTACATTTCTTCTAAAAAGAAACACCCAAATTACATATACTTTCCTTCCCCCTGGCATTTAAAATCCCTTGTTTTTATTTGTTTTAGCTTGTTCTGCTTTCTTTCTCTCCAAATCATCTATAATGCAAAGCTTGTCATAATGGCATGGGATGCATTTCTTAGAACATAAACCATTTTAGAAATATCTTTGTAGCCAAAGATAAAATGAAGCATAAAAAGCATGTAAATTGATTTAACATTTCCCCCCAAATAATAGCATTTTAAAATCCTGAATCTACTATTGTGCATACTTTAAGCTTAGAGGATTCAAGAGGTAAAAGAGAAAATGCCATTGCTCCAATTTATTCTTCACCTTTTGAATTCATTTTTGGAAAATGTGATTGTTCCCATTGTGCATAAAGGACCTCAAACAGGAAGATCTTTTTAGAATTGAATATATTTGGACAAATGTCATCTTCATCTTAAAAAGAAGAAAACAGAAAAGAGAAACATTTTTCTAGAATTATGTATGTAGGTACGTAATCATGCTAGGATTAAATAAAAACACTGATAAGCATGTGAGATACTTGTTCTGAGAACATAATAATCTGAAATTCTTAGGTAGTCCAGGATCAAGGTAGAGTTGAGAAACATTTGTAAATTTCAAACAAATTTTACTATGAGGAGATCGATGATGTGAGGACTTTTGCTGTAATAATGTATTATCAAAATTCACATGTGAACTAAATTTTGCTCAAAGGTTAGGCCAGTCAAGATGGAGCTTGGAATATAATTTTTGGATAGCAAATGTGCTAAAATAGCTCTAGTTTAATTTTGCCTTTATGCTAGAGCTGCATTCACTTGCTCACTGAGGTTGGTATCTGCATTGGACTCGGTTGACAATGGGATGAACTAAGTGTTTTTTGAAAACCAAAGCTCTGGACACTGAAAAAAGTCAATTGCAAGGTATTTACTGGTGGAAAGAACAGGCTGAAGGCAACTGCTGTTAATAAATTCCTAAACAAAATCAAATCAAAATCCAGGTCTGTTCAGGTAGATAATGAAGACTGCAATTAGTGCAAGTCAAAAAAGCAATAGAAAAGCCCCAGTGCAAATATAAGCAAAGCTTTAGCTTGTTTAGTGGACATTTATTTCGTCCCTACCAGGATTTTGCTAGGCAACTGGAAGAGCAGAATTGGTCAAGAGAAATAAGGTCTACTTTCTCTTAAAGTTTGCTTATCCAGGTGAAAAAAAATCCATCATGTGGAACACGAGCACCAGAATAGAAGTGCTGTTTACCTCTAGAAAGCATGGGGAATCAAATCAGCAGCATTTCAGATGAGCCACGGGAGGATAAGCCAAATGTTGACTATTGGTAGATGGTTGGAAAAAGTGAGTCTATGAATATCAAAGCAAAATATGGTCATTAAATGAGAAAATTATTGACCTAGGATTCTGTTTATGCATCCAGTAGTATAATAATAACAAAAGCGATTGATGTTTAATGTAGAATGGGATTGAATGAATCTACAGGTATGCATTAAGTGGATTAGAGGCAAAGCATGAAGTAAGTATAATAGCCCAGATGACAAAAACAAAGCTTGTATTGGCATGCAAACAAACAATAGCCATGAATGAGTGAATGAAAGAAACTAGCAAGTAGTGATTAAGAATCCAGCATGTGATCAATAATGTGTTAGATGCTTTGGCAACTTATTCTCTATAAGGTGATATGATAAACATACAAAATAATATAAATACAATAGTAAATGTTTAGTGTGTGTCACAAACCAAAATAGAGATTTTCAGAAAGAAAGAGTCCAGGACTTTTTGGAATATTAGAGAAGGATTTATTGGATACATGGAGAAATGGCCACAGCAGCTTCCTCATACTTGAAGAATTTGAAATAAGTTATACTTGAAGAAAGGGATGGAGGGAAGGAACCATATGAGCCAAAGACTGAAAGTATATGCAAAGCCATTAAAAACAGTTTAAGTCAATTGGAAATTAGATTTGGACTTGTATACAATTAAACAGGAAGTTGAGAGAGGGACCACAGGGCATGAAATGGTGAGATGAAGGGTCTGGATTTGATTTAAAACAAAGAAGAAAGAATAGAAGTAAATTAAATACATGGAAAAAATGAAATAGAAACAAGATTAGTCTGAAAGGTAGACTCAAGTAAGGGAGAAGATTTAGACAGAGAAAGAGTTGTTGATACTTACCTAGAATAATGAGGCAGATTTAAACAAAACAAAACAAAAAACCTTAGAAGTAAAATTCAAATTGGTGTTTGTTATTATAGCAATATACAGATTAAAGTAAAAAAGACCTGCCACTAGTATATTTCAAAATGTATATGCTAGTATCTCTGTAGGAAATGAGCCTAAAAAGATATAAAACAACTTCCAATATAAACACATTAAGAAATTATAAACGTATCTTAAGAAACACATTAAATGGGTTGGTAACATGAGATGATGAAGCAAAGACTCAAGAGTTATACATCCTACAACTTAGAATACTTTATATTACCTTTCTTATGTGTATCATTATGAACTCATAAATTCAATGTTTTCACAATTAACTGACATTTTTATTCATCTTTGGATGCTGAAATTGTCAACACTTTGTTCAATGGGAGACCCTTTATGTGTACATTTGATGTGATTCCATTAACCTTGGAAATATATCTTGCTTTCTGGCACCAGAACATGTTACAGGTTCACCTTGGACAGATGGAATTATCTCTGTCTTCAAGGAACTCTTGTTCTTTTTTGTGGACAGTAGTATAGAGCCTTAGGTTGACATTGCCCCTAGGCCATTTCAGTAGATGGAAGAGTCATAAGAATTGTATTCTTTTATTTATTTGTTATTTAATTAATTTATTTTTGAGAGAGAGAGAGAGAGAGCATGAGCAGGGGAGGGATGAAGGAAGAGGGAGAAAGAACCCCAAGCAGGCTCCAGGCCCAGCATGAAGCCCGATGTGGGACTTGATCTCAGGACCCTGAGATCATGACCTGGGCCAAAACCAAGAGTTGGATGCTTAACTAACTGAGCCACCCAGGGGCCCTGAGAATTGTATTCCTTTAAAGACATGAGTTCATATTAGTAATTTCAATTCAGTTTCAGTATGATAGTGTTCCTTTTAAAATGTTTTGATTCCATAAGTGAGCTTCATTTTTTAATTACAAATATTCCTGAAGTTTCAAAATGATAATTTGAGAAAATAATCTATTTAAGGGAGTTTGTAATTTTCTCTGAGGTTCTTTTTGTCCATAGGAATGAGCATTTAAATTACCTTTTTCTATTGACTGTCAACAGTATCTTATGATGGCTAGTTTTGTTCAGTTTGTCTGTTTTTTTTTTTTTTCAGTTTTAGTTGATATTCCAAAAGAGTCCAGCTCTAAACTCTTATATAATGACACTCTTCATATGCTTATTCTTTTGTATTATTTTTTTTGTTTGTTTTAGGTTTTTATAAGTTTATTAAACTATTGGAAGAGGGAGGTGAATCTCTCTGTGAATAATCTTTGAGACAACTGGAACAAAACAAAGTTCTTAACAAGACTTTAATTTTGTCGCTTAAGTTCATCGACAATTTTTTTAATACAGTTGTTTTACAGTGCTCATGTATGAGAGTTCTGACTGAACAAGCCAATTGGCCTCAAACTCTTTAATTCCTAGTAATATTAGATTTTACAAGATTTTGCATATTCAGTTAAATTTTTTCTTTGCTAAATTCTGTCTATATTAAAGCTTTTAAATTGATTCTCTATCAGAACCACAAGCTTTTCCTTATATTATGATATAAAACATCCCTTTACTATCACATTTAATGTATTATGCTATTTATTATTATGCTATATATATATCTATGTATCACCCCAAATGAATCTCTCAGGTGATATTATTTAGATCCAATAACAAAGTCTTTAAATTTCCTCTGGAGAAATTAGGGAGATGACTCTTCCCTTGGAATTCTCCATGACTAGCAGATAAGAGTACATGTAAATCTATGCTGTGGAAGTTTTTTCAAAAATCTCCTTTTGAATAACATGACAGAATCCAACATTATTTCATGCCTCTTTCTTTTTTTTAAAACATTCTTATGTTAACTTCAAGAATCCTTACCGTAAAATCTAAAATCTCACAGGACACTGGACAAATATACATACCCATTTCTGGGATAAATTCTTACTTCCACAAATTTATTAATAATGTTAGGAAAAATCAACAAAGTATATACATAAACATCATATAAATTAAATTTTTTTTTAAAGATTTTATTTATTTATTTGACAGAGAGAGAGAGAGCGAGAGCAGGAACACAAGCAGGGGGAGTGGGAGAGGGAGAAGCAGGCTTCCCGCCGAGCAGGGAGCCCGATGCAGGACTTGATCCCAGGACCCTGGGATCATGACCTGAGCCGAAGGCAGACGCTTAACGACTGAGCCACCCAGGCGCCCCATATAAATTAATTTTTATTTTCTGGATTCTATAGATTCTGTTTAGTAGATTCACATTTTTAAAAATTTTTTATTGTAATTTAATCACCATACATTACATCGTTAGTTTTTGATGTAGTGTTCCATGATTCATTGTTTGTGCATGACACCCAGTGCTCCATGCAGAATGTGCCCTCTTTAATACCCATCACCAGGCTAACCCATCCTCCCACCTCCCTCCCCTCTAGAACCCTCAGTTTGTTTTTCAGAGTCCATCATCTCTTATGGTTCGTCTCCCCATCCGATTTTCCCCCCTTCATTCTTCTCCTCCTGCTATCTTCTTCTTTTTTTTCTTACCATATATTGCATTATTTGTTTCAGAGGTACAGATCTGTGATTCAACAGTCTTGCACAATTCACAGTGCTCACCATAGCACATACCCTCCCCAATATCTATCACCCAGCCACCCCATCCCTCTCACCCCCCCACTCCAGCAACCCTCAGTTTGTTTCCTGAGATTAAGAATTCCTCATATCAGTGAGGTCATATGATACATGTCTTTCTCTGATTGACTTATTTCGCTCAGCATAATACCCTCCAGTTCCATCCACGTCGTTGCAAATGGCAAGATCTCATTCCTTTTGATGGCTGCATAATATTCCATTGTATTGTTTAGTAGATTCACATTTTTAAACTATTATCAGTCTGTAAAATTCTAAGTCAGTTAAACTTTAAAACATTCTAAGGACAACCCTAAATTCCTATTACATTTACATAAGAATTTATGTACTTTGTTTTAGTCAAGAAATGAAAATTTTTGAAAGACAGTAATGTATGTTTTGTCCCAAATTTCCAATTTTTGTATTACTTGCATTTCCACAAAGAAACACAAAATGTTCTAGAACAAGTAAGATAAAACATTAAACTTTTTGGTTTTGTTATACAATATGTACTTTTAAATCACATTTTCAAATTTAAGCAGAATTTAATATTTACCTTCAAAATTAGAAAACCTGTTATTGAAAAACAAGAGATTCATAAATAATTGTTTGACCAAAAGATGGAGGTTGGAGATGTTGATCCCTTTCTAAAATCTGGGCTTTGCTATTAGAAGATTTAAAACTGGCTCTTGAAAAAATGAAGACCTTTTAGCCTTAGTTAATCCTTTTATCACTTTCTTGGCTTACAGCCTGCTCTTATTACCCCATTAGTTAAATTTCTTTCCAAATATTAGACTCTGCTTTTAAAAAAGAGAGAGCATTTTTAGTTAAGTTTAATTCTTATCATTTTTAGCCTCATAAAAACAATTCACAGCCACTCTGTCTTTTTAGCTAGAAACAAATATATTTAAGCAAAGAACATAACCACAAGTCTTCATATTTCTACCAACAGAATGTCTTGTTTTCCATTTGTTAAAAACTGTTTGCAGAAGCAGCTGTGTTGATATCTTTGGTTTGGCATTACGTTTCTATTCTGCCCTTCTCCACCTTGTCATGCCTCAGGACTGTGACTTCTGTGAGCTCCAGCAACAGGGATCCTCTTACTTCCTATTGGCCCATGGAAACTCCAGCAGATGGTCAGGAAAGGAAGGAGCTTGACTTGAGGGCGATTATCTCGCCCATCCTATCAAAGTCATCTCCAGGTAGAAGCATCCTCAAGACCTTCTCTCTGTGACATTCCTTTTCCTTGTTCTGGTAACTGCTGAACAGTGCTTCACCACTGCTTGTCCAGGGTTCCCACAACATCCCTGGGCTCACTGATCATAACTTTGTAAATATCACCTTTCTTATACTAGTTTGATTGCAGCACCACTGTTAAGTCTCTGACTATTCCAGGAATCTTTTTAAAGATTCCTTCTTCCTTTAAAGGAATTACTCCTTCCCTCTCAATAAGTTTTTTTTTTTTTTAATATAATAAAATTATGTTTGTATGAATCACAATTCTTCTAAGCTCTTTTTGGAGGCAATAAAACCCTAAAATGTAAGATAAATGAGCACTTCAGATATTAAAACATAGCTGCTTATCTTTGTAGATCTTTCAGTTTGGTTTGTATCCAATGCTTCTTGATTGGTATACATTATTTCAAATACAAACAATTTCTTTACCTTTCATTTTAATCATCGGGGCTTTTTTTTAAAGGAAAGTTTCTCCATTTTTGCTGTTTCCAAGTTCTCAGATTTAATGTTCACACTCTTTAAGGATTTAATTTAAATATAAATAGCTTTAGGAGGAGGATTGTCCAGTTTTTTATTTTTTATTTTTATTTATTTGAGAGAGAGAGAGAGAGTGTGTGAGCGCTCATGTGCAGGGGGAGGGGCTGAGGGAGAGGGAGAATCTTATGCAGACTGCAGGGCTGAAAAGGAGCTCAATCCCACCACCCTGAGATCAGGACCTGAGCGGAAACCGACTGCACCACGCGGACACCCTGGCCAGTTTTTTTTAAATGAGAGTACGGTGGCCTTCTTTGGATTACAGAACTTATTTTATTTGGTGAGCTTTGCAGAATTTAAGGCCCAACTCCCGATGAGGGAGCAGAAGGCAAGCTGAAGACAAAGCATAAGCTGACACCTTGCAACATCCCCCCGTCCCCCACTCCTCGGTGGGACATGTGTGACATTCTTCTAGGAATCTCCCAACTATCTTAATGTCAATACCTTGCTAGAGGGGGAAACAACCTTAAGTTGACAATGGCAAGGTCTCTGGTATTTTGTAGGTATCTTATAGGTACGTCCTCTTTAGCATATGAAAGTTCTTTTGAAACCTCCCCTTTCCTTACTTCCCCCAGCTCCCGAGTATATAATCACCGCTCCTCAAGACCCTGTTGGCAGCAGCTTTTTCTGCCTACCTGTCCTGTGTCCCCACCGTTTTAATAAAACCACCATTTTACACCTAAGATGTCTCAAGGATTCTTTCTTGGTCATTGGCTCTGGACTCCACCCCACGGAACCTCACCTAGATTCCAAAACCACGTCACCCCCACCCCCACCACCCCTGGCATATCTCCTACTGGTTTGAGAACTTTCATTATAATGCCTCCAGGGCTTAATCTTACATTGAGAAAATAATGATGGAAGAATTGCTGACATCTACGAGATGAGAATTTGAAAGAGGTTATTTTAGGTGATCTTGGGGCAGAGTAGGAGTTAGAAGTCAGTGATCCAAAAGATCACTAGGTCTTGCCAATGTTGGGGGAAGAAAGTACACAGTTAGCCTTGGTTTATGTCTAGAAGCAACATAGGGTATTCCGTGAGCTTGGTGTTTTTTAATTTTTAAAAACTAGCAACATTATTATTATTTATGTTAGTGTCAATTTCTTGCAGTTGGCAGTAAAGGGGTGGGACCTGCCCTTCTAAGTTGGGAAGGATTGTCTTTTGCTTTGTAAGTTAGTATTTTTATTTTTTTATTTAGCAAATAAATTTATTTTGTGATACTCACTTTCCACTGAAACCATGGGACAATAATAGAGGACCTAACAATATGTATTAGAGAATGTCTTCTATTTTAACAAGATTTTGAATATATTCAGCTTGACTCATTATAAGTCTAAAAAACAGGTGCTATTTTTTTCATGTTTAGAGTTGAAATACAAAGTAACTTGTTCAAGGTTTGCAGGAGGAACTCTTGGCTACAGAGCAGAGTCTATTATGCTCCGCTCTCCCCCATATTTCAGGATATTATACTCAAAAATACATCATGGATAACTGAAATTTCTAGTTATTTCTGGCATTTCAATTCTAGATTTTATAGACTATGGACCATAATGGTCTAATCAGATCTAATCTGATCTAAGTAGACTTGGATTCTTTTCTTGACCCTTGACCCTTGGACTGGGCCACCCACAGTTCGTCAGAATAGTCCAGGGAACTGCAGATATTTTTATGAGGCCAAAGAGCAAATATTTGAGATTTGGGAATAGGTAGCAGAGAAAGACACACTGACAGACAGATAAGCTCAATCTTTAATCTCTACCAAAATTTGAGTTTCCTGAGTATAAAGCAGCTTCGAGGATGGGGGATTACTTTGCTCTTTGAGCTCAACTTTAGTCTACCATACTCAGCAGAGAAAGGACTATACTGTGCCTATTCAGGTGCGGGGGACTCCCATGATTGTGAAGGAAAGGGTATGGAGATTCTATGGTCATTAAAAGTTCAAAATGCTACATTATTTGATACTAAGTACATAAATTTGCAAAGTGCTAAGATGTTTAAAGATCTTTAAAGAAGTTTAAAGGTATGGAGACTCCAACTTTCTAGGTTTAACCAGCAGATTAGAGGATGAGTAATTTTGTCTGTGGGGAGGTGATTTCTTGTTTTGTTTTGTTTTTTAAGATTTTATTTATTTATTTGAGAGAGAGAATGAGAGAGAGAGAGAGAGCGCATGAGAGGGGGGAGGGTCAGAGCGAGAAGCAGACTCCCTGCTGAGCAGGGAGCCCGATGTGGGACTCGATCCCGGGACTCCAGGATCATGACCTGAGCCGAAGGCAGTCGCTCAACCAACTGAGCCACCCAGGTGCCCCTGTGGGGAGGTGATTTCATCAGAGCACAGAGGAGCAAGGAGCTCCTGTTGAGTCAAGAGGGGCATCAGTGGAGAGCAGGTACTTGGGGTGTCTCTCGTTGGATGCTGTGCTGCTGTAAACTGGGTCTGGAAAGAAACTTACACATGTGGTCGCAGCTCTGTCAGAAACAATTACTGATACTGAGGCTCTCTTAGCCTTTAATTCCATCTTTAAGTCTACTTCTTGGGAAGGTAAGTTTATCTTTGAGGATGATTTCCGTGTGGCCTTTGTGAAAGGTGATGTTAGCAATGGAATAGACAGGTACTTTTGTTGAGTTATACTCGTCTTTAAAAAAAATTTATCTTAAAAGATTTATTTATTTATTTGAGAGAGAGAGAGAGAGAGCCTGAGTGAGAGCACAGGGGTGAAGGGGCAGAGGGAGAGGGAGAGAGAATCGTGAAGCAGACTCCCTGCTGAGCAGGGACCCCTATGTGGGGCTGCATCTCATAACCCTGAGATCATGACCTGAGCTGAAATCAAGAGGTAGCCGCTTAACCAACTCACACACCCAGGCACCCCTGTTGAGTTATAGTCTAAGCATATTTTTTAGAGGAGACTAGATATCAGAGCAGCTTTCTTTCATTATCTCCCAATAGTATCAATAACTAAAGACCAGAAACCAGTATTACAAAAATTTGGCAGAGCTTTGGAAATTGTGTGAATTGCCCACATCTGTAGGTTTATAGATTAGCAATAACAACAAAACACTTAAAATTGAGGTAAATTCAGAATGTAACCAACTCTGTAGCCTGGCTTGAAGAGAGGAATGAAAAAGACCATCCTAAGGGATAAAATGGGAGGGGTACCTAGTTAATAATTTACAAAGTTACTCTTTTGTCACACTAATGAACAAAGATTTCCAATCCAAGCTCTGACCTTCTACTGGGAAGTTACAAGGTTAACCTACCTGGAAGAAAGCAACAAGCTGCAAATCCTTTTTAAAGGAAAATAAATCCTCGGAGAACTCAAGGATTGAATAATATTATTTTAGTATGTTATGTAAATACATGAAAACATAAGTCTAGGAAAGAACTCTTCATGGATGTGACTTATATAAAGCAAAAATTTATAAATGTAATTGCAAATTAAGTAGAAATCAAATCATAAAGTCAATTAAAATTGAAATTCAAGGTATTATTTTAATACCTTGATGAATGATATCTAGCTGAAATTAACTCACCGTTGTGAAGTTTATATTTTACTGCTATCAACTGGTTCTCCAGGATTCACCACACCCATTTTCCCATATTGGATGGCTGATTTAATTCTCATTCCATTTGTTTCATTTTATTGCAATTTCTTTGAAATCTTCACTGGTACATTCATTTGCTACAAATACAGTATTTTGCCTTATTTTTGTGCATCTTATTTTCTGTATAGCTTGCGACAATTAAAGTAGTACTACTTGGAGATTATTGTCATTTTAATCAAAATCCCAGTTGCAACTGCTGAAATTATATGTCAGTGCTTGGGTATAACATCAGAATGATCCCAAGTATATAATCAAAACTAAAACTATAAATTACATATGTGAAACTTCTGAAGACCCCTAATAATTGATGTTCTCAGACCTTGTTCTTGATAAATCCTTGCATAGATTATTATTGCTACCTCCTACATGGCAACATCCACTGTTGTTCCTCTGAAATTCATTCTCTGTACTGAAATCTACCCTCCTTACCTGACTGATTTCTTACCACGCACAACTTTGACTTTTATGGTTTAAGTAAATGATGATTTACCAGAAATGCTTCAATCACTGTAGATGAACTCTGTGCAGAATGCTTTTCTCACATTTATGACCCAGGTTTTAAATAACTGTAATTCATACTTATCCTTCAAGTATCAGATTAGGTATTATTTTCTCCCTCAAGTTTTCCCTGATTAGGCCATACTTCTTCTTCACATACATTTTTGCCCCATATTTTCACACTATTCTTTTAGAGCAGTTTTAGGTTTACAGCAAAATCAAGGAAAAGGATAAAGATTTCCCATAGACCGTTGCTCTCACACACACACAGCCTGCCTTATTATCATCATGTATCCACCAGAGTGGTACATTTGTTACAGTTGAGGTACCTGTCTTAATACATTATAATCACTCCAAGTCCACAATTTACATTAGGATTCACTCTTGGTACCACATATCCTATGGGTTTGGGCAAATGTATGATGACATGTATCCATTATTATGGTATCATACACAATATTTTAACTGCCCTAAAAAAATTCTCTGTGCTCTCCCTATTCATCCCTCCCCTAACCCCTAAATACCACTGATTTATTCAGTCTCCATAGTTTTGCCTTTTCCAGAATGCCACATACTTAGGAGCATACAGTATGTAGCCTTATCTGTTTGGCTTCTTTCACTTAATAATGTGCATTTAAGGTTCCTATGTGTTTTTTCATGGGTTGATAGCTCATTTCTTCTTAATGCTGAACAGTATTCCGTTGTCTGGATGTATCACAGTTTATTCATTCATTTACCTATGAAAAGACATCCGGGTTGCTCCCAAATTTTGGTAAATAGAAATAAACATCTCTGCAGGTTTTTGTGTGGACATATGTTTTTGACTGTTTGGGTAAATACCAAGAAGTGCAATTGCTGGATCCCATAGTAAGATTATGTTGAGTTTTGTAAGAAATTGCCGAACTGTATTCCAAAATGGCTACACCACTTTGCATTTCCACCAGCAATCAATGACAGTTTTTGTTGCTTCACACCCTTGTCAGCATTTGATGGTGTCAGTGTTCTGGATTTTGGCTATTCTAGTAGGTGTGTAGTGGCATCTCATTGCTGTTTTGATTTGCATTTCCCTAATGATATATGATGAGGTTGGGAGCATCTTTTCACATGCTTATTTGCCATCTGTATATTTAATCAGATTGTTTATTCTCTTATTGTTGAGTCTTAAGACTTTTTTTTTTGTTATGTTTCGGAAACAGTCTTTTTCAGATATGTCCTTTGCAAATATTTTCTCCCAGTCTGTAGCTTGCCTTCTTATTCTATTGACATTGTCTTTCACGGAGCAGTTTTCAATTTTTTTTTAAAGATTTCATTTATTTGTCAGAGTGACAGAGAGAGCAAGAGAGAGCACAAGCAGGGGAAGAGGCAGGCAGAGGGCGAAGCAGGCTCCCACTGAGCAGGGAGCCTGATGTGGGTCAATCCCAGGACCCTGGGATCATGACCTGAGCCGAAGGCAGCCGCTTAACCGACTGAGCCACCCAGGCATCCCAAGAGCAGTTTTTAATTTTAATGAAGTCCAGCTTATCAATTATTTCTTTCATGGATTGTGCCTTTAGTGTTCTATCTAAAAAGTCATCACCATACCCAAGGTCATCTAGGTTTTCCCCTATGCTATTTTCTAGAGTCTTAAAGTTTCCTGTTTTACATTTTAATCTATGGTCCATTTTGAGTTAATTTTTGTGAAGAATGTAAGGTTTATGTCTAGACTCATTTTTTTTTTTTTTTAATGTGGATATTCAGTTGTCCCACCACTATTTGTTGAAGAGACTAGCTTTTCTCCATTTGATTGGCTTTGATTCTTTGTCAAAGTTCAGTTGGCTATATTTACGTGGGTCTATTTCTGGGCTCTCTATTCTATCTCACTGACCTATTTGTCTTGTTTACTGTAACTTTAGAGTAAGTGTTGAAGTCAGAGAGTGACAGTTCTCCAACTTTGTTCTTTTTCAATTTGTTTTGGCTAGTCTGGATTTTTTCCTTTCCCTATAAATTTTATAATTAGTTTGTTGAAATCCATAAAATAACTTGCTGGGATTTTTATTGTAATTACGCTGACTATATATCAAATTGGGAAGAACTAGCATCTTGACAACACTGAGTCTTTCCATGCATGATATGGAATATCTCCCCATTTGTTTAGTTCTTCTTTGATTTCATTCATCAGAGTCTTACAATTTTCTTCAAATAGATCTTGTATTTTTTAGATGTATATCTAAGTATTTCATTTTGGCAGGTGCTAATGTAAATAGTATTGTGTTTTTAATTTCAAATTCCATTTATTCATTGCTTATATAGAAAAGTAATTGCCTTTTGTATATTAATACTGTATCCTGTAACCTTGTTGTAATCACTTATTAGTTCTAGGCTTTTTTTTTTTTTTTTTTGTCAATTCTTTCAGATTTTCTACATGTCATTTGTGAACAAAGACAGTTTTATATCTTCCTTCCCAATCCGTATACTTTATTTCCTTTTCTTGCCTTATTGCATTAGCTAGAACTTCTAGTATGATGTTGAAAAGGTGTAGTGAAAGGGGACAACCTTATCTTTACCTGGTGTTACTGGGAAAGCTTTGAGTTTCTCACCATTAAGTTATCTGCTGTTGTTGAATGAAATAGTCTATAGGTGTCAGTTGTATCCAGTTTCATTGATTGATGGTGTTTGAGTTAATCTACCTGCATACTGATTTTCTGCCTGCTGAATTGTTCATGTCTAAGAGAGGGGTGTTGAAGTCTCCAACTGTGATGATGAATATATTTATTTTCCTTGTATTTCTTGTTTTACCTCATGTAGTTTGATGCTGTTATTAGGTGCATACATTAAGGATTCTTATGTCTTCTTAGAGAATTAAGCCCTTTATCATTATATAATGTTCTTCTTGTCCCTGATAAATTTTGTTGCTTTGAAATCTGTTCTAATGGAAATTAACAGAGCTAATTGTGCTTTCTTTTGATTAGTGTTAGTGCAATATATTTTCTTCCATCCATTTATTTTTAATCTATATGGGTCTTTATATTTAAAGTGCGTTTCTTATAGACAACATATAGTAGGGCTGTGTTTTTGATTCACTCTGACAATGTCTGTCTTTAATTAGTGCATTTAGACCATTGGCATTCAAAGTGTTTATTGATATAGTTGGATCAATATCTACCATATTTATTATTGTTTTCTATTTGCTGCCTTTGTTTTGTTCCTGTTTTTGTCTTCCACTCTTTTACTGCTTTTTGTGGTTTAATAGAACATTTTATATCATTTAACTTCTCTCCTTTCTTAACAAAACAGTTATACTTCTTTTTTGACCATTCTTAGTGGTTACCAGAGAGTTTGCAATATATATTTAAAACTAATCTAAGTCCATTTTCAAATAACACTGCCTCATGGAAACTGTAAGTACCTTTTAATAACAAAATAATTCTCATTCTTCCTTATCATCCCTTATATCATTGGTGTCATTCATTTTATTTACATATAATCATTCATAAGCATATATATATATAAACACATAAAATATAGACATAGACATGAGCATACATAATCAAATATGTTGTTGGTATTTTATTTTGAACAAATTATTATCTGTTAGATCAATTAATAAGAAAACTAAAAGTTTTAAGTTTACTTCCACTTATTCCCTCTTTGATATTCTTGTTTTCCATAGGTAGATCTGAGTTTTTGATCTATATCATTTTCCTTCTCTCTGAAGAACTTCTTTTAGCATTTCTTGCAAGGTTGGTCTGCTAGCAATGTATTTCCTCAATTTTTTGTTTGCTTGACAAAGTATTTCTCCTTCACTTTTGAAGGAAAATCTCACAGGGTACAGAATTTCAACTGAGTGTTTTTTTTCCTATCAATTTTAAATATTTCACTCCACTCTCTTCTTGTTTGCATGGCTGTTAAAAAGAAGTCAGATCTTATTCTTATCTTTATAGGTAAAGATTATTCCTCCTCTGGCTTCTATCAGGATTTTTTCTTTATCCTTGATTTTCTGTAGTTTGAGATGATATGCCTATCGTTTTTTGTTTGTTTGTTTTGTTTTGTTTTGTTTTTCTTTTCATTTACCCTGATTCATGTTCTCTAAGTTTCCGGGATCTATGATTTGTGTCTGACATTAAATTGGAGAAATTCTTAGTCATTATCGTTTCTAACATTTCTTCTGTTTGTTTCTCTCTTTCTTCTTCTGGATTCCCATTACTTGTATGCTACACCTTTTGTAGTGTTCCACAGTCCTTGGATAGTCTGTTCTATTTTTTGTTTGTTGTTGTTTGGCTTTGTTCCCTTGGATTTTCAGTTTTCAAGGATTTTGTTGCTATATCCTTGAGCTCAGAGATTTTTTTCCTCAGCTAATAGTCCTTCAAAGACTTTCTTCCTTCTGTTACAGTGTGTTTTATCTCTAGAATTTCTTTTCAGTTCATTTCTTAGGGTTCCCATCTGCTGACATTGCCCACCTGCTCATGTATGCTGTTTACTTTATCCATTAGAGCCCTTAGCATATTAATTTTAGTTGTTTTAATTTCCCAGTCTGATAATTCCAATATCCTTGCCATGTCTACTTTTGATGCTTCCTCTGTCTCTTCTAATTATGCTTTTTGCCTTTTGGTAGGCCTTGTCATTTTTTCTTGATAGCCAGCCTTGATGTACTGGGTAAAAGGAACTGAGGTAATTAAGCCTTTAGTAATATGATGGTGAGATGTGTGTGGTGGGGAGGTGTTCTATACCCTCAGGGTTAGTTCTTAGTCTTTCTGTGAGTCTGTGCCTCTGGACTGTGAAGTTCACAGTGTTTTTAATTTTTTTTTTCTCCTCCTTGAGTGGGAGAGGTAGAATGGGCTGGAGTTGAGTATTTCCCTTCTCCAATTTAAAAGGCTGGAGCCAGCTGGAGTCGGGCATTTCCACTCCCCCAGGCCATTTAGGCTCTGATATCCCAGCAGGCGAGGCTCTGGTTAACTAGTTTTCCCTGTGGGCAGCCCTTGTTAAGAAAAACAGTGCTCTGGAGTATTTCAAATTGTTCTTCTGCTCCTCTCCCTACAGTTAGAAGAAGGGGGTTTTTCTCAGATATTTACTGTGTGAACCTGGTCTAGTTCCTGGAAGTAAATGTCACAAAATTGTGGGAGTCTCCTATGACTGGGTCCGCCTGGATTTTTTAACTATTAAGAGTTGTCGACACTGAGCCTTGAGCAATTCATCGATTACAGTTCTGGTTGTCCTACCCTGGTGCCGGTTCCTGTGGTGGTTTCAGCTTGTTAGGCTCAGCTTGGGTAAGTTGTTGTATTTTGTACTTGCCTGTTGGTCTCCCCAATCTTGGAAGCAACAGTTTGCTTGGTATCCTTACCCATCTTGTGGATCCTAGTAGAGTTGTTGATTTTCAGTCTGTTTAGTGTTTTCCTTGTTATTAGGGTGGAGTGGTGGCTTTTGAGCTGCTTACATGCAGAGCTGGAAACTGGAAGTTCCCCCTTTATTAAATTTTAAAGTATCTTTGTTGCTTTCAATAGATAGCCAATTTGTTTCTCAACAACCCATGATCCTATCTTAAACAAGTCTTCAAATATCTTTACATCTTTTGATATTTTCTCTGTCCCAAAATGTAATCCCTCAGAGGATATCTTTTCCAACTAAAACTATCTTGAAGGGTCCCTGGAAAATCGCAAAGGATTTGTTCTTTCAACTTGTAAAAAGAGAATTGTTATAAATAATTAGGTTAATTTGATATGGTACTGTTCATGATTGGCATGGAAAAATGAAAGGTCAAAAGATATGGTAACACTCTTTAGGTTAAATTGGTATAGGTAAAATATTATTAATATAAATAGTTCAGAAATTGTAGGCTGTATGGAAAGTCTGAAGATTTGTCAATGCCCTTGTTGTCTATAATATATCTCTCTTTGTCAGAATCCTGGTGTTGCTTTGCTTAAAATCAGATAATGGTACAGTGCCATCTATTATAAATTGTTATTTTTAAAATGTTAAATCGGTTACAACTTTTCTTCTTTAGTTTAAATCTAACGTCTTCTAGGCCAGTCCTTTTTGGTTGGTGATACACATCATCTACCTATAAAGCTTTATTAATGTACAGATATTTCTTAACCTTTGATAATAGAACCTAGATTTTGTTCATGTATTTGGGGTGGAAATATACAATTCCAGATCATTAATTATGATTGAGAAAACCAGTTGTGGTAACATAATTACCTTTTGATGGTGAATGATTTAAGATGAGCATGGACTCAACTCTGGCTGGTAAAATATATAAGAAGTCTGCTGTTTGGTTGCCAGTAAAGATTTTCCCTGTGATAAAAGTAGGCCCATGAGGAAGATTTGCCTTCCTGCCTGCCTTTGTATGAACTTCAAGAGACTATGATAGCTGAATTGTTTTGATTCCTACAGGAAGAAATTTCAGGACAAAAGTCAGATCCTAGAATTTGAAGAAAAATGGGAAGCACCTAGGTAAAGGATGAACTTTTAAAGTCTCCTGAAACCGCTTTGTAAGTGAAATTTTTAATTGATACTTTTAAATAGTTTTAACCAGTTTCAATCAATAACCGTGATATTGTGGCCAAAAGCCCCCATGCGTACAGAACTTGACATATGGTGAAGCCACAGAGATATCCTTTAGATTCACTATTGGAACATGCTATAATGGCCCACCCAAACTTGAGACATTTATATAGTGTAATCCCTTCATATGTTTATTCTGGAGCATCATGTTTTGACTAATAGAAATCTTGGAGACTTGTTTCTGCTTTATACTCATAATTTGGAAGAAAAGACTTTATCTACACCAACTTCAGAAAAGACTGAATGTGAAGCAGTGACATATTGACTAATAAACGAAATCATTGTTTGACTTCTTTTACTAACTGATTATCAACTAGAATGGGGAAAACCTGGTTTCTGGAGCCATTTTAATTCTCCAGAACTTCAAGCTTAGCTCAGGACGGGTGAGTAGATATGGTCACTTTGTCACTTAAGGGGCCACCTATCATTTCCTGAAATTTCACCTTTGGTAATTCATCACTTGGTATCTTGAAGGCTTTTCTGTTTTCAGGCTCGTCTTACCAATGCTTAGCTCTAAAGGAAGGAGTAATTTAAAACAGAGAAAGATCACTGGGAAACCAAGATAGGGTCCATGAAAGTAGAGAGGAAAATTAGACAGAGAAAAAGTTATCTTCCTTACCATCATGGCATTTTAATTCTGGAAGGAACCTTAAATATCAGCTAGTCCAACTCCATTTTAAAAATGAGAATGAAGTTCCATAAAATTCAAATATGTTGCAATCCAGTTTATAGGAAAGAATCTTTCTGTGTTTATTGCTGCTCAGGCATAGCCAAAAATGTTCCTTAGAAAGTAAATTTGTGAATCTAAGTAGTGACCCAAATTGCTTTTTACAGAATAGCAACTGGGGACCAGGGTAAAACTGAAAATCTATCTTTCAGTAAAATGGTATTTCACCTGTTAGGATAGCAGTTTTTGACAGTACAGAGAGACTGGATTTGTTTGGTTCATAGGACAGAATATTAGTTGTATGATATGCATGCTTTAGGATTTAATTATTCAATCAACTTTCTGAAAAAGGAATAATGCATCACTTTCACTTCGGGAATTGAACTTGAGATGAAAGAGAGAAAGAAAAGAACCTTAGCTCTTGTAATTTCACAGTATTTTATCCTACTTATTTATTTTATCTTAAACTCCTGGTGTTCTGTATACCAAGAGAAGTCAGGCAGCATTATCGGAACTTCAAAGGGCCATCAAAGGGTATACCGTCAACTCTGGGTAGTCAATATGATAACAAAGAAGTAGAGCATTAGACTTAGCTACGATTCCCTGACTGACATAAAATTTTACAAAATAAGCTCGGAGCTCACATCCAGCAAGTGGAACCTGCTAATCTATTAGAAATTGTTATACCTGCAACTAGGTGCTTCATGATAGCATTTAGCAATCAGCAAAGAGTGCCCTAACCATGGTAGATAGTCATATAGCATCTACACAGATCTAGCAAAGCTGCAGAACCTTTAAAAGAGGTTTAGTTAAAAAATATATAATGATAAAAATTAACCTGGTGTTAATTTTGTTAACACTAAACTCCTTGCATAAATACAACACCCTTGCAAATTTTAATAGGGTTAAACTAACAAACACGCAAATGAGAAAGTACAATCCACTGGATTTATTTTAAGGTAACTTCCCTTGTCTGACATGTCCATTCACACATGCCCCCTTCCATCTATGCCACCATGATGCATCCAACATGGAGCACTCCTGAATCAAAGGCAATAACCAGTTACTTCTGACTTCTGTACATGGATAGCTTGGCCCAATATAATATTTTCTGGGGAGTCAGAATTTGGAAAACTGAGAAGTTGACTATTTGTTGGCGGTCAATTGAACTCATGAAAATGTGCAAACAGGTGATGAGGAAGTGATTGGTATGAAAAAGTAATGGGGTCAATATGCGGAAAGAAGCAGTACCATCATAAAGGAGAGAGGGTTTTCAGCCTTCGAAAATGTAGAGTTCCTACCAGATTTCCAAGTACAGATTTAGGGAGCTGCAGTACGGCATTCCTGGGATCCGTGTTCTTGAATTTCCTTCTTCTGACTCACCTCTTCCCTTGAATCCTTGCCCAGACTCCCCTTCCCCTCCTATGCTAAGGTGATTGAGTGAATATGCTTTAAAACTGAAACCCTGGGCAGTTCAAATACAAAAGGAAACAAGATAATAAAAGGAGGAAGATAAATCACCTCAGCTCATGATTTCATTAAATATAACCGATGCCTTTCAGTTTTACTAGGTAGTTTCATATACTAGCTCCATCATGAGGGACAGGATGGCATAGTTTGGTAAGAGAGTCTGGACACAGATTACCTGGGTGTGAATCCAACCATTAACACACATTAGATAGATAACGTTATTGTGAAATATTTAGACTCCATTCCTTAGTCACCTTAGCTGTAAAATAAGCAGAGTAGTAACATCTACCTCATAGGGATAATATGAGATTAAAGGAGATAATATTTATAAAGCAGTATTAAATATTTTGGTACTCACTTTTAAATGTTGACTTGGATTTATGTTATTCTCTAAGTAACTAGAATATTATTGTGCATTTTCATTAATGAACAGTCTTAAAAATTATAAAAATTGGCTAATAGTAAATGATACATACAGAGATACTCTGCATACTGAAATAATTAGTTTATTGGCTAGTACACCATTTATATCATTAAGCATTCATTGCTAAAGGATATGCTTATCTATTTATTAATTTTCCCCCTTACTCCTTCTTATAAATAAGCCACTCAATTGCTTTTCTCAAGTGACACAAGGTTTTCCATTCCCGAAGAACACAGGGTTTTCATACCAGGCATCCTCTCTTTTCAAAAAGCCTTCCTTGATATCTTTTAAGCTTGGCAAAGTATTCTATTCTCCTCCCATATTTTCCTAGACAAATTTTGTCATGCCACTTTTAACATCATACTGAAATGATCTGTTTGGCAGGTTGTGAGTAGACTGAGAGAATCTCCAGGGAAGGTGATCTCATTTGTAGCCTCAGCAGCTTTCACGGTGTCTGACATATAAGGAACTCTTTAATTAATGCTTGCCAAATTGAAGTTGACCTTTGTTATGATGGAAAAATTGCCAAGAGCATTAAGAGAACTTGCAAGATCAAGGTCTGCACATACTAAGGCCTATTTGTTACCACAGAGCATCTTTCTAAAGAAATTAATGAAGAGGTCCAGCAAAAGAATGGAGCCAGGCACAGAATAACTTTGTTTTTATTTTAGCATAAAATTGCATTTCTTCTATAAGGAAGGGTGGGACAAATTTCCTCTAAAATTGCTTGTGGAATATTTAGCCCTCCATTACAAATTATTCTACCAAGAACTTATATCTTTTCAGGAATGCTGGTTTCTGTACTTGAAATTATGTGTCTTTTCCTCAGTGTTAATTATGATGTAAAATAACTCCCTTGCACAACCACATCATAAAATGTCTGGTCTTCTTGTTCAAGTAATCACTTATGGTAATCATAGTCATTATGATTGACATTGATGAGAAGAAATATACACAAAAGATAACATCTGAACATTTTAATAGCATGTGTTAAACATTAGATAAAATTAATAAGAACATTAAAAGATATGTTTAATAATGTGATTAGATGGCAAGAACATTCTAATCATCTTTAAGAAAGTGCAGTTCTTTTCTTATAAAAGCTTGGAGTATATGACAAAAGGCAGAAAAAGAGAAGCAGTTTAGTGAAGATATACTTCAAATAATCAGTTAAAAGACCATCACGAAGCTTCAAGTGACCACAATGGTTTGGATTAGATATGAAAGCAGGGATGAAATTTGCGTATAAATACTTTCGAAGAAGCAAAATAACACAGAGGCAAAAAATCATGCATGGTCACTCAAAACTCACTTGTCTAGATTATAAATTACAAATCTGACATAAAATCTTCTGTTAATTTTTATGATTTCTCTAAGATCTTACTTTTCCAGATCATTTAGTTTTATTCCACATGTCATAAGGATTCCCTAAAATCTATATAATTGTTAAATTCTATAATCATACTTGATACTTTAAAAAATATGGTTATAATTATATTTAGTTTTTTAAAAATTTGCCCAGCTTTAGTTTATTAAGACTGATACATTTTATGCTCAATTTTCATAAAAGCTTTCAATAATTGGAATGTCCCAGTGCTCACAAAGAGAAAATCACCAAAGGGGAACTACAAATTAAGAAAATTTTACATTTTTATTACTTCCTATTATACATCTTCTTTTGAGGTCAGACTAAAGTGCTTTCCATAAAACTTTGGGGTTCTAGCTAACCGAGTTACATGGGAATTGGATTTATTAGATTTGAAATTTGCCTAGTTTTAATTTTATTTACTGTTAGTTTATTAAATTGCCTCAAGGTAATTACATCAGACCAAGCTGATAAATCATACACCCTCAATGGTGTTTGGTTGTCTGACCCTTCAGAGGGACTGAGGCATTCGTGCAAGTTGTTAACCAGAGGTCCCAGGACATCTAGACAAACACTGGAGCCCATATTCTAGAGAAGTGTTTGCTTCTGCTGACTTTTGTTTCCGTAGCTTCTGGGGATTCTAATCTCTCCAAAAAGTTCCAGAGGTATTTTGAAAAATAAACCATCAAAATAGCAATCTCCTGGGTGTCCCTCCTAGGAGCACAGCTGACTTGGGTCCCACACCATTCCCTGGGTGAGAAGGACTTTATTAGGCACCACTGTGGCACTTTGTTATGAACCCCAGCGGCTCAAGGAGAAATGGGCTAGGATTCCAAAGCTGCAAGGTGATCATAATTTAGCGCACCTCGTTTAGCTTCACTGTCATCGCTGTGTGTCCTGATTCATCCTCCCTGGCTGAGAGCGAGCGTCCCAATGATGCATTGGGGTGGGGGGTAGGTGTACTGGGAGGCTTTGTTCTCTTTCCTGCTACCTAGATTCTCATCTGTCATGCGACCACTTGGGAGGCTGTGGACTAATAGAACATTTATTATACTCAGCAAAACAGGAGTGGGAATACGATTCCTGTCCTGGTGGCCAAAGAGCTGTCTCTTTGAGAGCAACCTGTCCTTTTCTTTCCTCTTTGGTCATACTGAAGGCCAGACGTCACAATAAGTATTTTATAACTTGCTGACTCTGTGAGCCTCTAAAACTTTAGAAAAAAGCCTTTTCACATGTAAGGGTCTATTTTATTTTTTATTTTTTATTTTTTTATTTTTTTATTTTTTTGTGGTTATGCAGAGGGTTCAACCATAGAGTCACTGATAGGAAAGCATTTGGAATTACCCTCTGGCGCTGAGACATGGCCACACAGGAAGTTTTGTGAAGGGACATTAAAGACACCATAGAAATTACTGTTCCCTACACAGCTGTCTGCAAGCTGTACACTCATCGGGCCATGGTTACCAGGAATAAACTAGCCTGCAAGGATCAAAGGACACGTAACCCCAATCTGCAAGTAGTTGCTGAAGCCTCCCAAAGCTGACATGGGACATAAAGTACAGACACCCTTCTGAAGTGGGCTGAATCTGGGCAGTGCAGGGAGGTGGGTAAGGTAAGAAATAGCTCCTGTCTGCTTTTTCTCCTGGAGACCAGCCTGGTGCCCCCGTGGGGCCAAATCCCTGTTGAATCATTCCTGATAAGACCATAGACTCTCCCAAACAAGCTGATGGGTTGTGTGGCCTAATCCCAGATTAAAAGCCCGGATGTAGCTGCATTAAAGTATCAGCAGAGAATTTTAAGTATATTCTTAAGTAAGAGAGGGCTAATAAATCAGTACTGCAAATTCCTGGGAAGGAGGATTGCAATGAAATGTCAGTAGGCACAGATCCTGAGAGAGGAATATTAAAAGCAGGGAAAAAAAAGTAATAAAATAAAAGAGAGAGAAAGAAGAATAAAAAAAAGGTCCAGAGAGAAGCTGCAAGATGAAGAAAGTGAGGGGGAGGACACACAGGTAGATGCCCCTGGGAGGAGAAGGACTCGAGACCGAAGGGGCGAGAAAACTGGCCAAAGAAACAGACAAAACCAAAACGCTGCCTATTTATATCATAGGCCAGAAGGAGCATTTTTATTATTCAAGCAAGAATATTAAATTCTATCAGTCCAATGAGGATTAGAAAGAGTTCAAGGCAGGGGCAGACGGTGGAATTATGGTGGATAGCTTAGAAGGAGCACAGCCAGGTACTCTCCGGACTCCTGGGAGAGAAGGAAGTTGAGTCCCATCAAATACCTCCCCTGGTGGCACGAGGCCGAGCAGAAGTGCAGTGACTCCCTTGGAAATCTCTAAGCCCCTGTGCATGTGGAGGCAGGGGCAGTGTTAACACTGTGACATAGGAAGTGTCCAACTGGCCACGTTTCTGTGTAATAAGGAAATCTGTTTTTAGATTGTACTGTAAATAAGAAGCCACCCTTCCCCCAGCCTACTTCTACCCCAGCCTGCCAAAGAAGCAGAATTTAAATCTCCCTACATCTGCAGCCAAGAAGAGGCCAGCTAAGTATGTATAAATAGAAAGCTACAGGTCCAACAGGAAGAGTGGAGTCATCCCTCAGCAATCAGTATCGAAGGAAGCCAGCAGTTAGGACAGCGTATGTACCAGAAAGCGTCTTTAGCTCTGTGTGATCAGATCAATACTGTGGGGCAAGTGTCAAGGCAGAACTCAAGAATAAGGGCACCAAGAGAATGGGGTGTCAGCCTGTCCCAGGGGAGAAAACTGAAGATCCGCCAAACCTAGGAGAAAGGAAATCTTGACTCTATCAGAAAAGAGCCCAGCTGAGGGATTCAACATGGTGAGGGAGAACTTGACATTCCTATGAGATCTCTACTGTGTAGCCTACATCCTTGAGGGGCAGCTGATATCCACCAGGAGAGCTGGGTTGGTTGTTAAAATTGTTACTGCTGAGCCACTTTGTGCTATTTGCTTCCCTTGCCACTCTAACCAACTCTTTCCCTCTGCCCCAACGAGGACCAACTCCTAGCTTGCTGCTGTTCTGTTTGGTCATGGTCTATGTCAGTCAGACCCAGGAAAATTCCCCCTTCTCAGGCACCCCTGCCACTGGGTCTTCCTGAGGATGTTGTAGGGACACCTGCCTGTTCCCCCACCTACCTCCCCTCTCCAGCCCTAGAAGGCCCTGGAAGACACTGCCATGGTCCACCATAAAACGCACCAAGGTACTACCAGAGCTTTTTTCTTTTGGAGCAGAGCCCATGACTGCCCACCCCCAGGCTCCTTGTAGTCCTGGAGGGACTTCCTGGAGGGAGACAAGGCTTTGGCAGGTTTGGTGAGGCTTTACTGAACAAAAGGTCATCATTACCTGTTGCTGAATGTTTTCCATACAATACCTGCTATGTCCGCTGTAACAGTAACTTAAATTTGTCTTTCCCAGTTGAGATTGTAGAGAAGTATGTGATAGTTATGATTTAGAGTATGAGCTTGGGGGTCAGATTTCCTGCTTTTAAGCTAGCTGTCTTAATTGTAGTTGTATATCCTCAGCCTGGTTACTTAGCCCCTTGAATGCTTACTTTCTTTCACTCATTGTATGGGAATAACGTAACCTGTTAACTCAGGATTGCTGGGAGGAGTGAGTGTGATAGCACACAAGACAAGGGACAGAATCTGGAGGGCTTAGCACAGATTAAGTCATTGCCATTGTTGTGATTGGCAGCATCCCGACTGCTTCTGTGCTATAGACTTATGTGCCACGTGATGGGGCTCGTGTGCGATCCTGCCTGCGCCCAGGATTGTGACGAGGATGGGATGCGGAGGCAAGGGGGGCGCCAGGAAGTCTGCAAGATTCAATACCAGTAGAAATCCTTTCCACGTGCCCACATGTTTTATTTCTGGGGTTCCTCAAAGATAAGTTCTTGGTCTCTGTCTTTAGTGTCTCTGTAATCCAGGTGGTTGCTGCTTTTCAAGCGACAAAACTGCAAGGAATTGATAGAATTTCTTGGGAACTAACCTTTCCATTTTGTCAGGGATCAGTTCTTCCACTAAAGTATTTTAGGAAAATTCCCTCTCAGGAAAAGCTTGTTGTTACAGAGATCTTTTGGTTCTCTCCTGACTTGTTGATGTACTATAGATTTTTCCTGATTTTGTTTACCATATTCAGGGCTGGACACTTTGTGCCTTCATAAAGATTAAACATGTCCTCTCTCCTCCCATTTCTGCCCTGTCTTTGACCATCATCAGCCACAGAGCCAGGACACCATATGACTGACCACAAATCTTGTGTCATGCCAGACTCCTTGGTTTTACTGATATCGCACAAAGGCCATTTCTCTGTAGAACTGTTACCCAGGTACAGAAGGGTATTCTTAGAAATGTACCTCTTAAGGGACCTGCTCTCAACTCTTCATTCAGTCAAACCAGCATAGAATTACAGAATATTTTCGAGATGGAAGAGTACATTAAAGGTATAAATCTAGCTATTTTATGCCCATTAAAGTGATGAAATAATCTCTTCCTCCATGTCAAGTGATCACTAAGCATTTAAATATATCAAAAAATATTCCACTTCATTAAAGTGAATATATATGTGCATGTATATATGTATTATACACATAAAATGTTTAATTATATATTTTATAATATATGTAATAAAATATATATTATATTTAATACATATCTTTAATATCAGTATCTTTTCTTACATGAATTGAAGCCTGTCTTTTAAAATCATACAATAGGGATCTTAGTCTAGCCACATCCTCATCCTATATAGTGCTACAAATCCTGTACTCCCCTCCATAGAAGCCATCTCCATCTGTGAGGTTGCTCTGTATTTTCACCTTAATTCATGGCACCACCATCATGATTAAAACAGGCTGGAGAGTCAGACCGATGGGTCAGATACTTCTATTTGACTGATTATAGATGGGTTATTTGTTACAGCATGTTTAAATCTTGTCCATGGCTCCCCCTTGCCTATTAGATGGAGTGCAATTTCCCAGGCACAGTGTAAATGTATTTCGTGACTTCTCAACCAGGACTCTCCTGCATTTCCAACCTCATCTCCTGACACTCTTCACTTGTCACTTTTGTGTTCCCAAACTGCTAATTGTACTCGACACACTCTGCTCTCCCCCACCTCCAAGCCCACTTCCCCTGCAGGGGTGGGATGGCCTTCACTCATAGCTATTCCATGCCCAACCTATCTGACAAGACTAAACTGAGGACATTATGTGAAATTTGTTTCTCTCCAATCATGTTAAATCTGCTTTCTTTCCATTTCATGGCGCATCTGCTACTATGTCCATCTCTCCTACTGTGTTATAAAGAGAACTACTGCAATGATATTGTCACATTGTTCCTACAGTTTCCATTTCAGTTATTTTTCTAATTTAGGAATTGGCTCTTTTGTTGAATAAATTTTAACACTTTTGTCTCTGTCAATATTCCAACTCTGTCTAAGAAGTGTCTCTACAATAGGCCCAGAAAATAGATACCACATGCCTTTCCTAGTATCCTTAGACAGAATTAGCTTTTTCACTTTCTTGGCAATTCTATCATCTTGCAGATAATTCATGCATATTATTGGTTTAAAATGATATATTTTCATGTCCCTGATTCCTTCTGGAATGTAAGGCTATTCAAGGGCAGGGGCCCCTTTGTTTATCTTTATCCTTCCATCCCCTAGTACAAGGCCTGTCTGAATGAATGTTAGTTAAAATTTAAAATACAGTATCACCATCATCATCATCATCATAATTATACAAGGGTAACACTTTGCATGTATAGCCACATATTTCTTGAGCACTTCACTCAGGAGGAAGAAGTTAACACAACCTCTTCAAGTCAAGGTAATGATTCTACACATGACCAATACCCATTTGAATCAAAAGAACTGTGAATGCTCATGTTTTCCCCTGAAAACTGCCTTCCATTTATATCTAGCTTAAAATCTATGTGCACAAAGCTAAGCTTCTCAAAATGCCACTGCCATGAGATAAGTATCCTGTTATCTTTAAACTGTGCTTAAAAATCTGGATGAAAGAATGCTGACTATTGACTAAAAAATACATAATTAAAGTTCTGCTCAGCAAATAGAAAATCTAATTTAAGAAAACCACGGTCATTTTTCCCTAGAAATCATTCCCTTGGTTTAACAAGTAATTCTTTTCAGTTCTCACTAAAATAAATGTATTACTGTGCTATCTTACATGATTTAACACTAAATAAATAATCACTGCATGCAGAATAAAGAGCAGGATGTAATTCTTTGAGAAGGTAATTTCCCCTCACATGCTATAGGTTAGAAAAAATGATGGAGTTCTATGTGTTTAAGAAGTGCTGGCCGTTATGCTCTTCAAAGGTGATCTTATGGTTCAACTCTTTACTCTTGCTGAGCACTTCCTCTGCTTCCCTCTGCCCACCCCATGTCTCTGGGTTAGGGAAGTCCAGTGGCAGTGGAATATAGCTTCCCATTGCCATATACAAGTGATATTTGTAAAATAATGTGGGTAGGTTCAGGGCAGGGGATTGCAGAATGGATTCAAGGTTTCCTCATTTTAAGCATATAGGAAATCATCTTCCTTCTTCCAAGTAGATGCTGTGCTAGACACACCGGTATTCACTCACCTCTTTTTAAAAAAGGGGCAAAACCCTGAGTTTTCACTCAATGACTGACACCCAGCCTTCTCTGTAAAATTAATCCATCTCTTATCAATACTTCCAATCTCACTTTCTCACCTAAACTTTCCTCTGGTTAGTAATTAGAACATTTACCTTCTCCGATAAAGTCCAGTATTCTTGGAAACTTCCTATCTTATTCTATCACCTACACTATCTTGTTATTTAACTTATTTTTCCAAGGGTCTTCTGCAGATTGTAGCAATAAATAATTGGAGAAACTGACCTCCTCTAATTTAAAAGAAAATTCATTATCCTTTTAAATTTAAATAATGTCTTAAGCTAGCTCAGGAGTACGTAAGGACACTGAAATGGCCAATGATGTTGGAATTTGTAAAAATGAAGCAGGATTTTGATAGTTTTGGTTGAGAGGACCTTTTGACTCCCTTCACCTTACACCATGTTGATGGTGGGTATCTGTTCTTCTTCCACACATAAGTGTAATCATACACCACTTGTCTTTGATTTATTTCACTTAGATATCCACTAGGTCCATCATGTTGTTGCAAATGACAAGATTTTGTTCTTTTTTATGGTTGAATAATTCTCTGGGGGATGTGTGTGTGTGTGACATTTTATTTTTCTATTCATCTATCAATGGACACTTAGGTTGCTTCCATACCTTGGCTATTGTAAATAATGCTGTGCCTTTTTGAGTTAGTGTTTTTGTTTTCTTTGGATGAATATGTAGAAGTGTAATTGCTAAGTTGTATGATAGTTCTATTTTTAATTTTGTGAGAAACTCCATACTATTTTCCATAGTGGCTGCACCAATTTACATTCCCATCAACAGTGTATGAGTGTTCCCTTTTCTCTACATGCTTGTCAACACTTACTTCTTGTCTTTTTGATGCTAGCCATTCTTACAGGTGTGAGGTGATATCTCACTGTGGTTTGATTTGCATGTCCCTGATAGTTGGTGATGTTGAACATCTTTTTGTGTGCCTGATGGCTATCTGTATGTCTTGTTTGGAAAAATGTCTGTTCAGGTCCTCTGCCCACTTTTTCTGATCCTGATTTTCAGGAGAGCATTGATTGGCCCAGGAAGGCTTTCATTTATCTGCAGACTGTCAGCATAGTAGATGAGTTTTGCCATCTGCTTAGCTGAGGAAGGTTTTTGGTTGCACCTATTGGAAGGGCACCTATCACTTTGAAGATGGTAGCTGCTAATCCAAAAGGAAGGAGAACCCTGCACACCTGTCTGATTTCCACATCCCTGATAGGGTGGAACCAAACCTAGGACTGCCATGCAAACCTGTAGCATGACAAGATGTAGCAGCTAATAGTCCATTCCCTTACTGAAGCACATTTTGCAGAATTATAAAGGGAGGGAAAAAATTAGATTTAAAATGATTGCATCTTCATGTTTTTCATTTATGTAGATAAAATCTTAGCAATAAAAATAAAAAGATCAGGCAGAAAATACCACTTCACTCCAAGTGATAGTGTCCTCCTCTAAATCCTATTTGACCTCCTTTACTCTGCCTATAACTTCCTAATTTGCTACATGATTTTTAAGCAACTGCTTTTTCAACCCCCCAGGCTGAGTCATCCATCTTCCCCTCCTCCAACCTCTCACTGAATGTTTTACACCTTAATTAATAGGTGTTTGATAAACATAAATATCTGATGAATAGATACAAAATAGTAAAGTGGTTGACTATGTTAACAGAACAGGAAAAGGGGAGCACATGGTATGCACACATTCAGATAAGAGGAAAGTTGGGTTGAAGAAGCAAATTGAATATGTCCTGCCAGGGAGGGCACTCGTCCCTCTCCATGAAGAGAAATTTGTATATAGAAAATTTGCTTTCAGAATGGCTTTAATTGGGGTACCTGGGTGGCTCAGTTGTTTAAGCATCTGCCTTTGGCTCAGGTCATGATCCCAGGGTCCTGGGATCGAGCCCCGCATCAGGCTCCCTGCTCGGCGGGAAGCCTGCTTCTCCCTCTCCCACTCCCCTTGCTTGCGTTCCCTCTCTCGCTGTGTCTCTCTCTGTCATATAAATAAAATCTTTAAAAAAAAAGAATGGCTTTAATTACTTTATGCATACAAATAAAATACATTTGCATGCATGCATAAACTATAAGAGTTTATTTCTCAAAAATAATTACTACTTATCAAGGGCCAAAACCACTTGGATGAGTACTGATGTCACATTAGTTGTAAAAGGAGTTAATATGGATTTATCATTTTTTCTTACATCATGTTGGGGAAATAAAAGCAGAGACAGTATTTTATGTCATTGCAATAAATTAATTTAAACTCTTTCTTATCCTAAGTCCCAATTACCCTGGATGAGATGCTAGAAGAGAAAATTATCTTTTTTCAGATTGCCCTCTTATTTTTAGATTGTCTTTTGCATTGTCATTTAAATTTCTTTTCTGCAGCATCTGGTGGAGAGGCCTCACATCCTACCAGTGCTTGTTTATAACTGCGCGGAATGTTTCTACTTCTTGTCCAATTGACAATATGTGGTCCTTAGGCATCAATTCCTTTACCAGGTCCTCCATCCAAGCCCTACCCTTAGTGCTATGTGCCTCTTCCCTTCTTTGGGTCCTCATGATATGTTGTCCAGACTTTTAAGATGATATTCGTAAATTGCACTATTTTCTTTTCCCTTTCTTCCCCCAAAGACTGAGATATGCCCAAAGGCAAGAGTTCAGTGGTTTTCATGCCTATGTTCCTGTTGCCTACCAGAGTGCCTGACATATAACGAACATAGGCATTTGGAAGCTGAATGAAATCATAAAATCAGTCATTATTCTATAATTCCTGGACAGACTATTTTGGTTTATCATTTCTACATAAAATTTCAATATGTGAAATCAGCATAAAGTGCACTTAATTTAGAAGGATGTAATTTGCAGAATATAAAGTTTGAAATACCACAATGTTAAAGACCTCCAGAGATCAAACTGACATGTTGATGAATTAGACTTAGTCATGGATATTGGATAAGAGGAAAAATTATATGGTATATAATATTTGGCATGATAAAACATAGAGGTGTAAATTAATATATTTATTCTCAAAAGATAATGTGAACACTATTAATAGTTCCCACATATTAAATGTCTCTTATAAAACCCAACCCTGCCAGGTGTTTTTATACCTTATCTTCAGTCTCACAACCATGCCAGCTGATTTTGCTTAAAATTTCTGGATGAAGAGATAGAGATTTAGGTACTTAAGTACAGCATTAGAATTTGAAACTATCACTCATTTTCTCTGATCCTGAGAATATCTCCCTAAACCTCTCAGTCATAACTAAATCATGTGAGGATAAAGTGATTTATAAGAGGATAATAGATATTATGAATATTTTGAGTCCCCCTTTAGTTACAGAACACATTGTTCCTACCTTGGGTAGTACTGGTATCATCATTGTATCCAACTTAAACCTTAGACAAAAGATAAATAGAAAATAATAGTAACCAATATTTTATAGTGTTTTATAGTTTAAAATGGTATTACATGTTTTATTCTAGCTAAGTTTATTTGGGTTTTTGTTTTAAGATATTTCAAGGAGCAATGCTCTTAAGTTAAGATTCAGAAAAGAATGAAATATTTTCCTACTGGTTTGAAATATCGCCAAACTAGTTTGGTTTTCTTATCCAAGTCCATTTGCCACCTAAAATGTTTATTTACACACATAACACTGTCTCTCTCTCTCTTCCTATATATAGGGATCTGTGATATATGTGTATGTATATGTATTATATATAGATATCTATGTCTCTATATCTACAGATACAGATATTTTTGTATTATATGTGTTAGTAATATATTATGTCTCAAATTAACAGATAATCATTTTATAGAATTAATCCTCTCTTTTTGAAATTGGTTATGGAGAATAAGACCAAAGTTTCCTTGGACAGTTCACTGGGATATAACATGGGTGCCCAGTTTTCCAAGGACAATCTCAGGAACATTGCATTTGCAGGTAACATGGAAAAGGTAATCAACTCTCTATATGTAATGACTCCAGCATCTAGGCAGGGAAATATACACTTAAGTATAATTGGAACAATAAAACTATTCACTGAAATTTAGATCCAGCAATTAAGTAACAACATTTTACCTTGTAAGCATTATATCAAGAGTGGCAGATATGCTCCCCCTGCTTGTACTGTCACTCCCTCTCTCTCTCTCTAGCAAATAAACAAATAAAATCTTAAAAAAAAAAAAAAAAAAGAGTGGCAGATAGAAGACAGCAGTAGATACAGTCAGGTAAGTAACAGCCACTTCCAACAATAACAAACAGAGAAAGGAATTCCCAAGTGAGCAGTAGAGACGTCAAGAGCTGGATTCAAAGAGGAGAGAGATTACTGAAGGGAAAATAGCATGGAAAACATTTTATCAAAGAGAAATGGCTTGAAATAGGTTTAAATGGATGCATAGTCTTTTGGGAAAAAAGGAGAACCTTCCATGTCTGAAAGAAAAGTGTAGATGGAGAAGCACAGAAACATAAAAATGGTGAGTAGCCTAGTTTGGGCCATAACTGAAGGTTGGGCAAGTTGAATAATAAAGAGATGGTATAAGAGCCAGTTTCTAATCCATGAACCTATTTTAACTGGCTGATCATAAAATAGTACGTTTAGTAACAGAGCAGTGTTCAGGTTTCAGGTCTCCAAGCAATGGAAGTAGAGTGAGGACTTTAGAAAAGTGTTCTAACATCAAGGATGCCCACTCTCGCCACTATTGTTCAACATAGTACTAGAAGTCCTAGCAACAGCAATCAGACAACAAAAAGAAATAAAAGGTATTCAAATTGGCAAAGAAGAAGTCAAACTCTCTCTTTTCGCAGACGATATGATACTTTATGTGGAAAACCCAAAAGACTCCACCCCCAAATTACTAGAACTCAGACAGCAATTCAGAAATGTGGCAGGATACAAAATCAATGCACAGAAATCAGTTGCTTTCTTATACACTAACAACACAACTGTAGAAAGAGAAATTAGAGAAACGATTCCATTTACAATAGCACCAAAAACCATAAGATACCTCAGAATAAACCTAACCAAAGAGGTAAAGGATCTATACTCTAGGAACTACAAAACACTCATGAAAGAAATTGAAGAAGACACAAAAAGATGGAAAAATATTCTATGCTCATGGATCGGAAGAATAAACATTGTTAAAATGTCTGTGCTACTCAGAGCAATCTATACCTTCAATGCCATCCCGATCAAAATTCCAATGACATTTTTCAAAGTGCTGGAACAAACAATCCTAAAATTTGTATGGAATCAGAAAAGACCCGAATCACCAAGGAAATGTTGAAAAACAAAGCTGGGGGCATCATGTTGCCCGATTTCAAGCTATATTACAAAGCTGTGATCACCAAGACAGCATGGTACTGGCACAAAAACAGACATACAGACCAATGGAACAGAATAGATCACCCAGATATGGACCCTCAACTCTATGGTCAAATAATCTTTGACAAAGCAGGAAAAAACATGCAATGGAAAAAAGACAGTCTCTTCAATAAATGGTGCTGGGAAAATTGGACAGCCACATGCAGAAGAATGAAACTCAACCATTCTCTAACACCATTCACAAAGATAAACTCAAAGTGGATGAAAGACCTCAATGTGAGACAGGAATCCATCAAAATCCTAGAGGAGAACACATAGGCAGTAACCTCTTTGACATCGGCCACAGCAACTTCTTTCAAAACACGTCTCCAAATGCAAGGGAAACAAAAGCAAAAATGAACTTTTGGGACTTTATCAAGCTAAAAAGCTTCTGCACAGCAAAGGAAACAGTCAACAAAACAAAGAGGCAACCCACAGAATGGGAGAAGATATTTGCAAATGACACTACAGATAAAGGGCTGGTATCCAAGATCTATAAAGAACTTCTCAAACTCAACACCCAAAAAACAATGAAGTCAAAAAGTGGGCAAAAGATATGAAAAGACACTTCTCTGAAGAAGACATACAAATGGCTAACAGACACATGAAAAAATGTTCATCATCATTAGCCATCAGGGAAATTCAAATCAAAACCACATTGAGATACCACCTTACACCAGTTAGAATGGCCAAAATGGACAGGGAAAGAAACAACAAGTGTTGGAGAGGTTGTGGAGAAAGGGGAACCTTCTTACACTGTTGGTGGGAATGCAAGTTGGTACAGCCACTTTGGAAAACAGTGTGGCGGTTCCTCAAAAATTTAAAAATAGAGCTACCCTATGACCCAGCAATTGCACTCCTGGGTATTTACCCCAAAGACACAGATGTAGTGAAAAGAAGGGCCATATGCACCCCAATGTTCATAGCAGCAATGTCCACAATAGCCAAACTGTGGAAAGAGCCGAGATGCCCTTCCACAGATGAATGGATAAAGAAGATGTGGTCCATATACACAATGGAATATTCCTCAGCCATCAGAAAGGATGAATAGCCAACTTTTACATCAACATGGATGGGACTGGAGGAGATTATGCTAAGTGAAATAAGTCAAGCCCAGAAAGTCAATTATCATATGGTTTCACTTATTTGTGGAACATAAGGAATAGCATGGAGGACACTAGGAGAAGGAAGGGAAAAATGAGGGGGGGGAATTGGAGGGAGAGATGAATCATGAGAGACTATGGACTCTGAGAAACAAAGAGGGTTTTAGAGGGGAGGAGGGAGGGGGGATGGGTTAGCCTGGTGATGGGTATTAAGGAGGGTACGTACTGCATGGAGTACTGGGTGTTATACGAAAACAATGGATCGTGGATCACCACATCAAAAATTAATGATGTATTGTATGGTGACTAACATAACATAATAAAATTAAAAAAAAAAAAAGAAAAGTGTTCTAGAAAGGCAGAGTAGGCATTTTTCTCTAAACTCAGAAATTGTAATATCTCCCCCCATAAATTAAAACATGCAATTTTAGATTTAAAAAAATGTAGATTGTACATCCAAAGGGAGTTCCCTACTCCTGTCTCCATAATTGATTCATTTAAAGTAAGCAATCCTAAAATCATGAAAATATAACATTATAACTTTGTTTTTTATAAAGTAAACATTTTCATATGCTCATTAAAACATTTTCTATTTATTTTGTAAATGCTGTTCATGATCATTTTCTCTAGCATAAATGAATTATGCATGACTTTAGTGTATGAAAGCATTTTTCTTCCCATGGTGTGAAGCTATTAAGGATCCAGAGTTCTTTTAACATATAATTTTGTGAAAAAATGAAAATGTTTTCAAATATTTAAGAGAATAAAACAAAGAAAATCATTCATTTTGCAATTAATAATACATTTGTCTTCCATGGCCAAAGGTTATTTTTATTTATTTCTATTTATTTTTTAAAGGTTTTATTTATTTATTTTAGAGAAAGAGAGCACGAGCGGGGGAAGGGGCAGAGGGAGAGGGAGAATCATAAGCAGACTCCATGCTGAGCGCAGAGCCTGACATGGGGGGGGGCTCGATCTCACAACCCTGAGATCATGACCTGAGCCTAAATCAAGCATTGGTCACTTAACCCACTGAGCCACCCAGATGCTCCCAAAGGTTATTTTTAAAACAACTCATAGAATCTGAGCACGTGGGCAGAAAATGTTGATTTGTAAAAATTTTAAAAATTGTGGCATAATCTCTTACTGAGAAAAAGGTAAATAAAAAGAAAAGATTAGACAATAAAGGTGCATCTATCAAACATGAGCGTCTCCCTTCATACAAAATTCAGCCATACTTTATAAGTACTGAGAATATGCATTAAAAGGATAACAATTCTGTGGTATACATTCCATTAGTATGTATCTCCCTTATTATCAAATCAGAGTTTTTGTTGTTGTTGAAAGAATATTTTATCTTTAAGTTGTAATGGCTTATGTTGGGATATGGAACTTCCTGTCTTTTTTGGCTTCACATATGTATGCATAAGTTGACCCTTGAACAACATGGGTTTGAACTGCATGAGTCTACTTATAAATGGATTTTTTAAATAAATACAGTACAGCACTATAAATGTATTTTCTCTTCATTATGATTTTCTTAACAGTTCCTTTGTAAGAATACAGTATATAATACATATAACATAAAAAAATATGTGTTAATTGACTGTTTATGCTATTGGTAAGGTTTCTGGTCAACAAACTATTAGTAGTTAAGTTTTGGGGGAGTCAAAATTTATACATGAATTTCGACTGTGTAGGGGGTTGGCATTCTGTGTGTGCAAGGGTCAATGTATATACATCCATATATATATATATATATATATATATATATATATATATATATATAGTCTACCCTCAAAAATCATTTTGCTTTATCATCCAAATAACATCCACACTAATTTAGTAGGCAGAATAAAATATATTAGGTGAAGTAATATTTTATTAAAAGACTGACATTGAAAAACAAAGAAGTATAGGGTAGGAATTATGAAACATGTAAATTCAATAACATGGAGCTAAGTAGGTTGAAGATATTTAAAGCAATTTTTGGCAAGCGTTGTAATATTTAGCTCAACATTTTTATATGTAATTAAATTATGAAATAAAGCCAGCTGGCTTTGTAAAGTTTTAAATACTGTGTGAACGAACACAAAGGCATATGGGCTTTTGCCCGTGTCAGCTGATTTCAGTCTAGGTAGTATACTCACATGTTCCCGATAGTTTCAAATTTTTGAAGCTATTTTCCACTAGGTAAAATTCATTATTAAAATAATTATTTATCTGACCCGTGCCAAATCACTTAGTCACCTCTGTATATGTGTCACAAAGAACAAAAATGGCCCCTCCTATTATACTTCTGTAATTCATCTAGTAAGTTAATAGATTGCATTTGGTTTAAGCTTTTTGAATGAATAAGAATAATTAAATATAAATCTGAAATTAGAACCTGCCAAGAAAGTAACTTTAATTTTGGAAGATATATTAAACCAAACGTGATCTAGCTTCAGAGTTAATAAAAAAGTTGGTGCTGCCGGAACCTATCATTTCTTATTGATTTCCGTTTTCAAACTGCACAAATTACTAAGCTTTCAGAAACATGCATATGCTAATAACTGTCAAAAGTTTCTCCCCTCAAAATAGGTAAAAATAGGTAAATAAATTAGAATAAAATTGAAAGTAAAATATTATTTAGATTGCACATATTCTCTTAAATTGAAGAATCATACATAATCTGTTACAGTTAATGTAAACACGCTTTTAGTCTTTAGAATACTGAGAATGTTTCCAGTTTCCCAGTAACTTCACTGGACTAAGATGATTATAGAAAATCTGAATCCACTTAGACTGCACAAACTTCCTTTGCTTATTAGTTTTATGTGTGAAAAGAGCACAGGTTTAAAGTTTGCTATTTATAAATAAGTGACATCTATTTTTACAATATTCTACATTCTAAGACTATGGTTGATAGTCTTTTATCTTTTTATTTATCTTTTCTGTTTCCTGGAATATGAAATCTGTAGCCACACTTTTTTTTAAAGATTTTATTTATTAATTTGACAGAGAGTGTGTGCACACGCAGGGGGATTGGCAGGCAGAGGGAGAAGCAGGCTCCCCACGGAGCAGGGAGCCTGAAGCGGGACTCGATCCCAGGACGCTGGTTCCTGACTTGAGCTGAAGGCAGTCACTTAACTGACTGAGCCACCCAGGTGCCCCGTAGCCACACTTTCTTTTTTTTTTTTTTTTTTAAAGGTTTTATTTATTTATTTGAGGGAGAGAGAGAGCATGAGAGGGGGGAGGGTCAGAGGGAGAAGCAGGCCCCCCGCTGAGCAGGGAGCCCGATGCGGGACTCGATCCCGGGACTCCAGGATCATGACCTGAGCCGAAGGCAGTCGCCTAACCAACTGAGCCACCCAGGCGCCCCGTAGCCACACTTTCAAAGGGAAGATATTTGGAAACTAAGTAACCACTTATCTTTCAAACCTCCTTTTACGTAACTTTTCCTGAACAGGCCTCTTCTATTCTGGTCTTTACTCCATTTCAACCCACTTAATACTCTGCTGCAACATGAATATTCTCACTTGAAAAACTCTTCAAGTATCCTCGAGTGTGTGGTGTGTGTGTGTATTTGAGTAAAGTACAAACTTTTTAACCTGGTAGTGAGTTTAACATTCCATGTTTTGTCTTGAATGCTCAATTTCTTAACTTCAGCATTATATTCTATTCTTCCTCTTTATTTTATTTTATTTTTTAAAGATTTATTTATTTGACAGAGAGAGACACAGCGAGAGAGGGAACACAAGCAGGGGGAGTGGGAGAGGGAGAAGCAGGCTTCCTGCTGAGCAGGGAGCCCAATGCAGGGCTGGATTCCAGGACCCTGGGATCATGACCTGAGCCGAAGGCAGACGCATAACGACTGAGCCACCCAGGCGCCCCTATTATTCCTCTTTAAAGACCATCTGTTCGAGGTCAATTGTACTGTTTGCTATAACACCCCCACGTTCTCATCCCTTGGGGTTCATCTTGTGTGGTTGCATAGGCCCCTCCAATTGTTGCCTCATCCAAGGCCGTTTACACTCACTTTCTTCTGTTAGTCCTTTCTGACTCCAGCTCCTATATGTCCTATCTCTAGTATCATGGTACCTCATAGCCATTGCTTAACCTATTTGTTTATAATTATATGTGTCCAATTGTATCTGTAGATTTTTTTTTATTGGATTAGAAGTTTCTTGAAAAGATTCCTTTTCTCATCCCTTTGGAAATATTTATCACTCAGTATTTTTTTTTTTAAAGATTTTATTTATTTATTTGAGAGAGAGAGAGCATGAGGGGGGGGAGGGTCAGAGGGAGAAGCAGACTCCCCGCTGAGCAGGGAGCCCGATGTGGGACTCGATCCCAGGACTCCAGGATCATGACCTAGCCGAAGGCAGTCGCTTAACCAACTGAGCCACCCAGGCGCCCCACACTCAGTATTTTTTGATAAATGATTCTCCCCATGTCAAGTTTCTTTTTTTTTTTTTTAAAGATTTTATTTATTTATTTGAGAGAGAGAGAGCACATGAGAGGGGGGAGGGTCAGAGGGAGAAGCAGACTCCCTGCCGAGCTGGGAGCCCGATGCGGGACTCGATCCCGGGACTCCAGGATCATGACCTGAGCCGAAGGCAGTCGCTTAACCAACTGAGCCACCCAGGTGCCCCCCATGTCAAGTTTCTTTTCTGCCTGTCATATCTTCGAGGTCCCAAAGCCCCAGGAAACAAAAGAAAGCGTATCTGAGGTGGTTCACTTTGGTAGCATTTGAGAATGGTAACTAAATACTCCATTACTGTTTCTGTCTATAAATAAGAGAGATATACATTTATTTGCTAATTCACAGAAATACTATAGTTTGATATAAAGCCAAGTATTTTCTCTCAATTTTTATCCAGGAAAGGCAATTTGGTGCTAAGCTTTCTAGACAATGCCTATAACCTTCTTAACTCTGCATTTGAGATTCTGAATCATCTTGATTTTTTTCTTTCTATTATATATTGGATATTTGCTTTTTTACCAACATGTTTTCAAAAGAAAGTTTCAGCATTAATTCTCACTTTCATATAGCTATGTTATCTCTTAGTAGGAGTTATCTACTCTCTTATCAGCGGATATTAATATGAAGTTGAAGGTGCAAAATAAACACTATCTTCTCTAACATAGTATTGAATATAGGAGTCACTCAAATTGCTGTTTGTACAAAATCAATAAAATACATGAAATGGTCATAGAACAATTGCTCTAAGTTGTTCAAGCTATTTCAATGAAGTCCTCTTGTTTATTAAAATCAAAATAAAATCTTTGCAGCTTCTTGTAAAAAAGGAATGGTATATGGAAATAAGATAATCTTATTTTAAGAATGGCGATTTACTACGGAGGACCCTTTTTAACCTTTTTCACACACCCAACCTTAACACCATCAGATTTAACCACACACAGAGCTTCTGGAGAAAGGATTAAAAATAAAATGACAGGTGTGCTTCTTAAATAATTTAAAAGTGTCAACCAACATTTGGAAATGTAACATTACAGCATAAATATGAAGGAAAACTTCAAGTCGCATGGGTCAACCAATGGAAATATTTTCATAGAGAAATACAGCCAGAAAAAATTCAGAATAAGTATAAAACTACTTTTTAGCCAGATCATCTTTTCTGCGTGGTCTGAACTTAGTGGCTTTTATTCTAGATCTTGGAGATCTCCGTTGTTACCGAATCCTCTGACCTATTCAGAGAAAACAATATGAAACTCTTTCTGAGATTCCTCAGGCAAATACACAAAGAAAAAATTGAATACAGGAGTTTTTTTCCCTAGTGATCCATATAAGTACAAAGAAAAAAAAAATAGCAGGAAAGTCAAATGTATGTGAACAAGTAATAGAGAAAGAATGAATACGTGGAGTATTTGGTTAACACTAGAGTGCAATCCCATATAAAGACTGATAGAAGCATGAATTTTATGTCTTTTTTTTGGAGTTCTTAAAAATATTTGTCAATGATTCAGAGGAGGAATTTGGTTCTCCTTCTTTGAATCCACAGATCCAGTACTCATGTTCATAATGTCAAGCATGAATTTGGAGTACACAGTCTAATTCTGTAATTGAAAATTTTGGTTTACCCACAGTTAAGACTTTCTTGAATCTCTGTGATACGTTGCCCAAGTATCTAGATAATAGGACTCCAAAAATTCTGCTGCCAGAGGAGTGTTGCGTTACCTACCAGACTGGACGTGGGCTGGGGCCGGTGATTTTGCTGTTTCTTTATTGCTGTGTCCTCATGGTACGAAATCGGGTGTGGACACTGGGTGCACATTGTCACACAGAGGTGACAAGTGTGGAACCGTGTCGCACAAAATACCTAATATCAGTTTCGTGTCAGTTCAGTGAGGAAAGGACTCTTCCTGTGAAGAAAACAAATTCCATAAACTCTTCCCAACATTTTGTGCCAGAGAAAGCAATACTAAGCAACAGAGAGAGACAAAACAAAGAACACAGGCATATTTCTGTTAAAAAACCAATAGTGGACATGATGCAGAGCACTTTGGAGGGAAGGGAAAGCCTTCAGCAGGAAACAGAAGATACAGTATTAATGACCGTACTTTTAATCAATCAAGAAAGTATTATTACAATAAAATAATAGTAAAGGATTTGCAGGAAGAATAAACATTTTAGTGCAAAATATATCAGGGGTTCGCAGACCAGGAAAAATTGAATAGTTCAGCTAGGAACATAAAGTAACAATTGTCTTGATCACAAAAAACAGTAGCGACACCATCTGTGTAGGGATGATTGATTGGATGTGTTCATCAGAATTCTTCTGTTATATATAGTATTATTTATGTTTGTTTTTAAAATTTTGTTTTTAAAGATTTCATTTACTTTTTTGAGAGAAAGAAGGAGAGAGCATGAGACACGGGGAGAGAGAGAGGGAGATGCAGACTCCCCACTGAGCAGGGAGCCCACTTGGGGCTCAATCCCAGGACCCCTGGATCATGACCTGAGCCAAAGTCAGATGCTTACCTGACTGAGCCACCCAGGAGCCCCTAATTATGTTTATATATATTTAAGCTTAATGTAGTATGAATTAAATTGTACATAGAACTCTTTCCAAAATTTGGCTTCATTTATTGGAAATCATGTCACTGTAATCATGATAGAGTTACAGGTTAAGTAAATCCTACCTCTGTAGTTTTGAACATGGACATGAAGGCATAGTAGAGGTAGAATTTGTTTTAACATTATTGCCAGGCTTCCTGTATCAGTCATGAATAAGAATAGACAAGCAGTGCCTTTTATAGAATTCTGTCCAAATAAAAATAAATTCCAGCTGGGTGTGTTATTCATTACACTTCTATTATCCAGCCTTTAACTCATTATTCTACTGTATTGATACACAGATTCAGTATAATGATTGGTATAACATTTCATATAATTTAAATTCAAATGTTATGACATCCTGTTAGCTATCTATACCTAATATTTTTTAAAGAATGGTTTAAAGACTCCCACAATGTAGAATATGTAAATATAAACTCATTTGCAAGGGCATTAACCTCAATATACAAACCATCCTGATAAAGCCTTTGGAGGCTATATTGTTATTGCTAAATTAATACAGCTAGAATCCTAGTGCTGACAAAGCAGATGTTTTACATGCAAATATTTGTCTTCTGTTTTTTTTTTATGTTTATGCCTGCCCCAAATCAAGATTTGATGAATATCTACATGAGAATGCTAATTAATTCACTAGTAGAAACAGGAGGGAATTATAGGTAATGATGCCATAGAACAGCTCCGAACCAGGTATAAGTAAGTGCTGTGTATTTATTTGTTGGTTTGTTTGGAATCGTTGCTGAAAATATTTTGGACTAATGAATTATATTCTTGCTTCTACAACCACCTAAGGATAAAAATTTAAATTTGTCTGTCCTGGGAATTTAAAGGCTTCTAAATAAGTCTTTTAAATTATAGTTTCAAGGCACTTAAAATTTAATTAGTAATTCTTTCTGTATGACCTGAAGCTGTATCATTTTAACAGCTTCCTTAAGCCCACTGAGTTTTCTTTTTAAATCTCTAAAACCCAAAGGAAGTCGCTTGTTTTCCAAACAATCCCTTGTCTCAACGTAACTCTTTGTCAGTGAGGATCAATTGCCCCAGCTGTTATCCAAAATACTATAATTATAATGTACACCAAAAAATTATATATATGCAGTACCTGCATGAGAATGGAGAAATAGAACATTATGGAACAGAAAACAGATTCCAGAAAGAGAAGACATCCCAAATCATTATGGAAAGATGGACTGTTCACTCAGTGGGGGCAATTGGATATGAAAACGGAAATGATAAATCTAGACAGTGACTTTGAAGTGCAACATTTCTTTTTTGGTCCTTTTTTAGGATTTCCTTTGCTCGCCTTACCTGGCCCGTCAGTTCCTGTATGCTCTAGTTCATCCCGTAGAGCCCTCACCATATTACTCATAGTTACTTTAAATTTTTGATCTGATGATTCCAACATCTCTGCTGTATGGTTCTGTCTGGTTCTGATGCTTGTTCTATTTAAACTGTGTTCTTTTACCTTTTACTGTGTCTCCTAATTTTTTCTCCATCACTGGGTATGATGTACTCTGTAAATGGAACTGCTATAAATAGGCCATGTGGTTGTAAGGTTTGGGGAGGAAGGAGGTGTTCTATAGCCCTGTGATTGGGTCTGAGTCTTCCAGTGAGCCTCTGCCTTCTGGACTGTGACCTTCACAAATGCTTCTCAATCCCTGCCCCTCCTCCACACTTTAGGTGGGCTAGGATGGCTAGCGTGCACTACAGTTGAATATTTCCCTGCCCCTAGGTCAGTCAGGCCCTGTTTCTCTGAGGGCAGGTCTTCTTAAGAAGGACAGAATACTCGGGCATATTTCAAAATGGTTCATTTTCCTCTCCTCTTGCCAGAAGCACAAGGAGATTCTTCTTCACTGTATATTGTGAGAACCTGGTAGAGCTAGGCTAGGCTCCCCTATTGATGAGGTCCCCTCGGAGTTTTTAACTCAGACTTGTCTACACTGAGCCTCATTAATTCTATCGATTCATCAATTACTGTTCAGGTTTTCCCATCAAGGCGCCGGTTCCCACAGGAATTTCTGCTCTGGTGTGTAGTGATTCTCTGAATCTGCCTGCCCAATGTTGGGGGCAGCGACATGTCCTGTGACCTCACTTCTCTTACGGATCTAGGGAAGTTTGTCGATTTTTCAGTTGGTTTCAGCTTTTTTACTTGTTATTTAACAGAGTGGCAACCTCTGAGCTTCTTTCCTTTTTATATAGTTTAGAAAATCTTGAAGCCCCCCACCTTTCCTTTTTTCATGAGGCAGGAATGGCTCTATATTTTGACTGACTTCCATTTTTGCTATGATTATGAGTTTATATAGCTTTACTACTTTTTCTGAAACAATTTTGGCTGTGGACATTGTTACCAAAAGAAACTGTAATTTTATGCATTATTGCCTTTTAATTTTTAGATTTTACTCCTGATTTTTTCACATCGAGCTTTCACCCTTAATGTTGTATATGCCAGTCTCTCTCCTTTTCTTGTGATCAGACTTGCCAAAGACTATTGGTCTTTTCTAGGATCCGAGTTTCATTTTCCCACGTGTTTTGTGCTTCATTGATTTCTCCTTTCATCTGTATTGAGTTCTTGAAAGTTTTAGGATATTATTTAGTTATACTTCTTGATTCTTGGGCTGTATTTATCCTTCCTGTGTTTTAGATATTTATTATGTTCCAATAAAGGCATTAATTGGAAGACCTGTTTTTTACCCTCATTTTGTTCATTTCCAAGTAGCTGCAATTTTAGTTTTGCTTTCCTTGTTTAATAAATACTCAAAGAATGCTAGCATTTATATGATTTCAAACAAAGATGCATATTTCTTGGGGATGGTGGGGCAAGATGGGAAAGACAAAGGTTTTGTGATTAGCAACTCTTTTTGATGCATTTTGGGGTAAGAGATTGACCGTATGTTTTCCTTCTTTGTGTAATTATTTGTTTTTTTCTTTGTGGCCTAATGCCTGGTTCATTTTTGAAGATGTTCCATTAGTGTTTGAAAACAATAAATATTATTTGTGAATTGATTATAGCATATGGTGTTTTTGGTTGTTCAAGTCTTCCTAAATCTTAGTTATTATTAATTTTCTTTGTGTACATCTGAGCAAGGTGTCATAAATTCTATGAGCATGGTTGGATTAATCGTGTTTTTATTTATAAAAGTTTTTACTTTATGTATTTCCACCTGTGCTTGGAATATAAAATGAGGTTCATTAATTTTGTATCTTTTCACATTAAGATTTGCCTTTTTTTAAATTACAAAAGAATTTTCCTTTAGTCTTTAAAAATATAACAGAATTTATTCTTTCATCATTATAAAGTATTCCACTGCATTTCTTTCATTTTTAACTATAGTATTTTTTACTTTAAATTTCATATTATCCTATATTAACATTGCCATTATTCTTTTGTTGATACTTTTTTTGATACACTCCTGTTCATCCTCTATATTCAACTTTTCTTAGAAATTATTTTTAGAAGTGATTCCTGTATAAAGGATGTGGCTATATTTTATTGATTCATTTTTTAAAAGATTTTATTTATTTGAGATAGAGAGAACGAGCAAGAGAGCAGAAGCAGGGGAGCAGAAGGAGAGTGAGAAGCAGGCCCCCCTCTGAGCAGGGAGCCTGACTTGGGACTCGATTCCAGGACCCTGGGATCATGACCTGAGTCGAAGGCAGATGCTTAACCGACTGAGCCACCCAGGCATCCCTATATTTTATTTTTTAAAATAATCTTTAAATGTCTATAGTTGAATAAAATTTCAACTTGATCATATTTAATAATTCATATATTTTATATTATTCCAATATTATTTCTGATTTTATGCTCTCTTGTGTTTTCTCTTAGCTTAAAATATTTTACTCTATACTAGTAATTTGGGAAGTCTTCTGGCCAAGATCTTGATTGTAACCTTCTGAGAGCTCTTAAAACAGAACCATCTTATTAACCTGCCTTCCAAATCCTGACCCACAGGAAGTGTGAGATAATAAGGGTTTGTTGCTTTAATCTCTAAAATTTGGGAATAGCTTTTTAAGTGCAAAGAGATAACTATAACAGTGAGTATAACAAATTTATTTATCCACTTTCTTGCTTGACTTTTTGTTATATCTATACATAGAGGTAGATTCAGTTCTATGCAGGATAAAGTGAAATACACACACACATATAAGTAGCTAATAAGTTATAATTGTATAAATATATAATGAGAATTATCTCAAAAGCCATTTGAATGAAAATTTTAAGTTTCAAAAACATCTTGTAGAATAATAGAATTTATGTAAATTTTTAAAAACACATTAAAAACTGAGTAATACAATGAATACAGTGATTACAAGAGGGAAAAAAGGGGGAATTGATTGATTCAAGGGGAAATTGGCTTAATATGTAATGATTTAGTTTTTCTAAAATTTCTAGAAGCAATACAATAAAATGTAATCCCAGGTAATGGAATTTAGATGATTGTCCCAATATTTTTTTTAATGTCTTATGAGTTTAAAACAGTTTTTCTTAAATTGACTTCTAGAGCAATAAATTGTTTTTAAATACATTATTCATTGAATCACTTCCCAACTAAACACATGTTAGTAAGTATTGACCATGATGGATTTATTCCGGGAATTGTGGAAGAGAAGTAAGTTAAAGGTAACTGAGATTTCTTACCTGAGTTTACTGGAAATATAGCAGTGTTATTTATGGGAATAGCAAAAATTTAGACCAGTGAAGTTATATATGGTGACAAATTGTTAAATTGATTAAACCTGAAAGTCATTTGAAATTCAGGATAAATGTCAGATTATGTCAACACGAGGGAAACAGTGTTTGAAAACTACATACACATACTTCAAATCATACTAGTTTAAAAGTGCATATATATATATATATATAGCTTATATATGCAAACAAATATAGTTTAAAAAGTATACATAAAGTTTACATATATATTTAAATATATAAGTTTACGTATGGTTTTAAGACATATTTCATTCACATATGCATAGCACATAATGACTAATAATGACAGAATTGCAAGAAGGGCTGCTGGATAAGCCCTGGGATTGTTACCCATCAGTGTGGCCTTTGGGAACTTATCTTGAGGGCTACATAGGAGGCTAGAAAATCCTACTCATGGCATCTGCAATAAGCCGTGTCCCTTATTGGGGAACGTCTGAATCCTATCTTGGTGGAAAGATAGAGATCCTCTGGGGCTGCCTCTTTTTGCTTATGATACTAAAAATCAGGACTGTATCCTTCTTTTAAAAAGCACAATTTATTATGTGCTTAGTTGGTTAAAAGGAGTAGAACAAATGGAGATTATCTGTTGATAATTAAACTCAGGAATTGTTACTCTGCTTTTTTAAAAAAGATTTTATTTATTTATCTGAGAAAGAGTGAGAGAGAGAGAGAAAGAGAGAGAGAGCAGGAGCAGGGTGAGGGGCAGAGAGAGAAGCAGACTCCCCGCTGAGTAGGGAGCCCGATGCGGGGCTCGATCCCAGGACCCTGGGATCATGACCTGAGCTGAAGGCAGATGCTTAATGGACTGAGCCACCCAGGCATCCCTGTTAACCTTCTATGACCATTTGAAGTTTAAGATATTCATAGCAAAAAAAAAAAAAAAAAAGTTTGTATTACAAAGAATACTCATTATGTTTAAATGGAATTATCACCATATGAAAAATTTATGATAGAATACTATTTACATGTGTTATTATTAATATTTAAATAACATGATTCAGTACTAGATCTAATAACTACCATAATTGTGAAGTAAGAATAAAAGTAACCAGTAGAACAAGCAGAAAGAAAAAAAATCGGTAAACATGTAGAATCTAAAAAACATTATCAGCAAACTTTATTATTTATAGGAAACTCCATCCAACATGGATGCATCACTTTGTTTCAAATGCACACGGAATATTTTGTAGTTAGACCATGTTCTGGGCCATAAAGTTATCCTAAACAAATTTTAAAAGAACTAAAATTATATAAAATATTCTCTATCCATAAAGAAATTAAACTAGAAATCAATAATACAAAGATATCTTAAAAATCTCCAAATATTTGGGGCGCCTGGGTGGCTCAGTCGTTAAGCGTCTGCCTTCGGCTCAGGTCATGATCCTAGTGTCCTGGGATCGAGCCCCGCATCAGGCTCCCTGCTCGGTGGGAAACCTGCTTCTCCCTCTCCCACTCCCCCTGCTTGTGTTCCCTCTCTTGCTGTGTCTTTCTCTCTCAAATAAATAAAATCTGTGGAAGAAAAAAAAAAAAAATCTCCAAATATTTGAAAATTAAACAACACACTACTAAATAATATATGGATTAAAGAAGTTAAAAGGGAAATTAGAAAATCTTTTGAATTGAACAAAAGTAAAAACAACATAATTTGTGAGATACAGCTAAAGCAGTGCTTCAAATGAAATTTATGGACTCAAATGCTTCTTTTAGAAGAGAAAGGACTTTACTCAGTCATCTAAATTTTCAATTAGAAAAACTTTGAAATGCAGAACAAATTAAACCCACATCAAGTAAAAGGAACCGAAATAATAAAGATAAGAGCAAAAATCCATAAAATTGAAAACAGAAGAACAGTAGAGATAGACAGGTATAGAGCTCTGATCTTTGAAATAATCAAGAAAATTGATAAATCTCAAGCTAGACTGATCAATAAAAAAATAAGTCACATATCATCAACATCAGTAATAAAAGAACATCCCTCATACAGACATTGAAAAGATAATAAAGGACTGTTATAAACAGTTGTATGTCCTTAAATGTGACAATTAACATGAAGTACACAGATTATTTGAAAGATACAAAAAGCCAAGTCACAGTTAGGAAGAAATACATACCATGATTAATATCACATATTGTTTGATTATATCTTATGAAGTTACACATTATCAGGTGACCAGTGAACCCACTTCTGGGCATTGCCTTGGAGAACTGAAAACTTACATTTATGCAAAAACCCACACATGACTGTGTATGGAGGCTTTATTTACAATACCTCAAACTGGAATCAACAGAAATGTACTTCAACTAAATGAGGAAAATGTCTACCAGATACCCAAGTCTGATTTTTTTTTAGTAGTGCTATCAAAGAATAATGGAGTTTCTTTTTTTTTTTTTTTTTTAAGATTTTATTTATTTATTTGACAGAGAGACACAGCGAGAGCAGGAACACAAGCAGGGAGAGTGGGAGAGGGAGAAGCAGGCTTCCCGCAGAGCAGGGAGCCCGATGTGGGGCTCGATCCCAGGACCCTGGGATCATGACCTGAGCCGAAGGCAGACGCTTAACGACTGAGCCACCCAGGCGCCCCAGAATAATAGAGTTTCATGAAAAGAGTGGCTCATCCTGATTGCAATGTAAACAATTTCAAAACTTTGAATCTTTGAGACAAGTGCTGATATTTGGTGTGCTGCAGAAATATTTTACATGTACTTCACATTTTACCACAGAATATTAAAAAGATGTGTACACAATGGATTAGCTTTAATAAAAGTATGACTTTTTTTCTGCTTCGTCAAAGATATTCTTGGGGCACCTGGGTGGTTCAGTGGATTAAGTATCTGCCTTTGGCTCAGGTCATGATCTCAGGGTCCTGGGATCGAGTCTTACCCCCACATCAGGCTCCCTGCTCAGCGGGGAGTCTGCTTCTCCCGCTCCCTCTGCCCCTCCTCCCCACTTGTGCACCCTCTCTTGCTCTCTTTCAAATAAATAAAAAAAATCTCAAAAAAAAGACATTCTTAAACAAAACTGGCATTTTCTTTACCAGTGACTGCATGGAGTTGAAGAGTATAATTATTACTTGAAATTGGTGCTGCTGCCTTTATTGATGATGGGCACCAGCAGTTTTGCCCACCATTGCTTTTCAATCATTAGAACTGATGTCAACCTAATTGTTCCAAGACAAACGCGGAGACTCAAAACGTTTACTTAACGTTATTAATATTTCATCACCATTGTGTCTGTGGCTTAGTAGTCACATAAAAGAGACTTCCTTCATTGGAGAGTTGGTGCAGAACTCGAAAATACAAGAAAAAGGGCATGTTAATTCATGGCTAGAGATCTGACCATTTGTAAGGCAAAGGTGCAATTCTACACGTGGGATATTAACCCAGCCTTCTCGTCTGTATCTAAATCTTTAATACAGTGAACTACTTCACAGTGGAAGGTGTCAGTGTCATGGTTTATTTTTACTTATTGTTTTTTTTTTTTTTTTAAGATTTATTTATTTATTTGAGGGGGGGAGTGGTAGGGGGTAGAGCGAGATGGGAAGGAAGAGAGAATCTCACGCCGACTGCGCTGAGCCTGGAGCCTGACGTGGATCTCTATCTCTCGAACCTGACATCATGACTTGAGCTGAAACCAAGAGTCGGAGGCTCAACACACTGCGCCACCCAGGAGCCCCTTATTTTACTTACTGTTTATGCTGCAGGCATTCACCAATGTCAACTGTATATGGCTTTATTATTTTCTGAGCTCTTGTGTGTGCTTCTGCAGCCAATATGATAACTTACCCTGTAAGATGCTCGATGGCGTTTTCATTTCTAGCTTGAAAGCTATAACAAATAATTTTTGGATCTTAAAGAGCTTATCACGTTTATGTTTGAAAAATTCAGTTCTTTTTCTTTAATGATTGATCTCAAAATGATGCCATAGCTGAACTAGGGCCGTAAATACCACTCAAAAATGCTCTGTAAGGATGGTTACACACAGCAAGTTACATTTTAACATATGTAAAGCTTGGAGAATAGATTTCATTATACTTTTGTTTCTTATTTAGAGTTTTGTTCATTTTCTTTGGAGTAGATTCTTCACTTTCATGAGTCAGAGAACTCGGTTATCCCAATTTCTTTTTCAGCGTTTTTAGAAGTTAAACAGTGGCATTTTGGGTGAGAAAAGCAAGTCTTCTCCTCTTCCTTTACAAAGCATTTTTAAGTATAAAAAAATAAAATTTTTATTTTATAATGAAATATTAAGTGTTAATATATCAATTCTGTAAGTGTATGAGATAATATACATAATTATATATAATATATATCTTTTTAAGGAAATTTTTGAAAAAAATAATATTGCAAAACGAAACAACAGAGCATATGTACATTTTGTAAGGTTCATTAATGTAAGGTTCCATATTGGCTCAGGAACCAGTGAAGAGTTTTAGAGTAGGAATCATGTTTTATTACATCTTAGGTTCATTTGGAAAGTAAATATTATTTCTTCCTTCATCTCTCCTATCGAGAAAAGACAGAAAGTAAAGGCATGCATGACAAAATACCTGCTCTAGGCCAAATTAAGGAGGTGACAATTTTGTTTCCCATGCCACATTCACTTAAGTATATGCACGAGAGCAAGGTCACACACATACACGTGTAACCACGAAATACACACACACACACACACACACACACACACACACACTCATAGAAATCAAGGAATCAAGGATGCCTCTCATTCCTACCAGACATTGTTCTTAAGTAGGTGCCAGCTTCTTTGCATGAATATGCCAGTTGACATCATCAGTTCATCAGATTCCTCTCAGGAAAATCAATATGCAAGTAATGGACCCTTCCAACTTTAGCACATATTTATGATGGAAGGAATATCTTAATCTATAAAGTAGAATTTAATAGGAATTAGTAGTGAGATTTTTTAATGGGCAAATCTTTGAGTCTTTAGATGCAACTTTTATATGTCATCTTGATCAAAGAAGGGCCATCCTTTCATTTTGCTTAGAGTTTGTTTTGTTTTGTTTTGTTTTGCAAAAGAACTTTTCTTCAGACAGATTATTCATTTCCCTATATTTGGTATGGTCACATCAATGAGAATATAAATTATATGTATATTAATTATATATATGTGATCATGTCTAATTACATATTTCTAAAGAATATACTCCTGCCCCATTTCCTCATTTATCAGTTTTATACATCATATAAAGAATTCCTATAAGAACATATGGGAAGTTATCTCACTTGTGCCCGCTCTTCTCCACATGACTTTCCTTTATTTTCTCAATGCAATGAAGCTTTTGTTTTTAGTTTAGTTTATTAGTTTAAATATTTCTTATGTATTTATTCATTCAAGGATTTTTTGTAACCCGTGTAGGTATTGTCAAGATTAGTTTCACATCAATTATTCAGACTTTTTAATATCTTAAGTGTTTTCTGTGATCAAAATTAGTTTTTGTACACAATGATTTCCCTATTTTGATAAATATCACTTTTTCTCCTCACTGCTAGTAAGTGTTAATGGTTCTTCTTTCCTCGAAGGTAGTATGTATGTTCTACTTTTTGATTTTTGCAACTGAGTCTCTTTGTCACCAACATCTATGAAAGTTTTCCTAAATTTTATGTTCTTTATTCATAATATTATTCCTCTTCAGTACTGAATACTTTGATCTATTGCTTTCTGGTATGTAGTTTTGCACAGAGAACTTTGAAATTAGTATACCCAAACCTCCTTCCCAATTTTGATAAATAATACGTTTAACAGAATGTTTATAGGATTCTTTTAAACTCTGTGAAACTGAATAAAGGAAACCTCATTTAAAATAGAGTTGGGAGACCAGAAGAGAGAACTCTCATGTACCAATTCACTGTCAGTTAGAGACCCAACGGGAACAAGCATACTTGGCATTTTCAATAGGAAGAAGCCTACTGCACTATGACAGTAAGAAAAAGAAAGCTTTTCTCCTTGCCCAGAAACAGCCCAGCCAATGAGAAACTGCCAAACCTCAGCCAAGCAGAGACAGTCACCATCCTGAATTCTCACTTTCTCACTCCAATGGGCCTTCATTCAAAACAGCCCCTCCCAACTTCCTCCTTTTTCTCCATAAAGTAATATTCCTCTCCTTTCTTTTCTGGACTTGCCTATGATTTTGCCATGGCTTTTATGTCTTGAAATTACAATTCCTCTGCCATCCCTGAATAAACCCATTTTGCTGATCAAGTAACTGGCTGTTTTATTTTCAAGGCCGACAACTCATATGAAATTCATAATTATTGATGATATCTTCGGATATATCTTTTATATCTAATTTTGATCAGCAAAGGATCATTCCCTCATTTTGCTTAGAAATGGCATTCTTTAGCATAGAACTTTTCTTCAGAAATGTCTGAGATGATTTATTTTGTTTATTTAATCTAGTCACTCCATCAGGACTACAAATTTCTAGAAATATAGGCATTTTGTTCTCTGATACTAATATTTATTAGTTTCCTATTAGTTGCATCTATTTCCTCTTATTCCTCTGTTTGTAATAAATTTCAGCCTCCACAATACTGAATACATTTTTTAATGTGTTAATATAACTATCCGATGAGCTTTAATTCTGTCTTTTGAACTTTTAGCTTCCTTGCAATGTTTCCTTATTTCACCCTGTTGCCTTTTCATTTCAGTCTGTGCTCACTTGGCTTTCGTCACTAACTCTAAAGGGAACACATCCATGTATGCTTTTTCAAAGATTCCAAATAAATTCCTGGAATTTTCATCTTGATCTTTCAGAACACTATTTTTGGAGAAACTTTCCTTTAATTCTTAAAGATAATAATTTGCTTTCACTTATATGCAGTGTTGTTTTATCCAGAGGCCAATGTTATTATAGTTTCTCATTTCTAATTCTTGAAAAATTGAGATCTTTTAAGACTATTGTTTGTTAACAGACAATAACCTTCTTTCATTTATGCTACTGAAAGAAAGTTCTTGAACTTTAAAAACCCAATTTACAGTCTAATATCAAGTTATTTGTAAGCTTAACCAAGGACACTTCTCTTTCACAGTGATTATATCTTTTCTTGGCCTTATTCCCTAAATATTTTAAAAGTCATTTTTCATTGTAGTATAACAAACCCTTAAAAATTTTGCAGATTAGGGGCGCCTGGGTGGCTCAGTCGTTAAGCGTCTGGCTTCGGCTCAGGTCATGATCCTGGGGTCCTGGGATCGAGCTCCACATAAAGCTCTCTGCTCTGTGGGAAGCCCGCTTCTCCCTCTCCCACTGCTCCTGCTTGTGTTCCCTCTCTAGCTGTCTCTCACTCTCTGTCAAATAAATAAATAAAATCTTAAAAAAATTTTTTTGCAGATTATAGGTGTAAATCTTAAAGAATTTTCAGAGTAAAGACACCCAAAACATAAGAGAATAAAATTTATTAATGCTACAATCCTTTTTTTGTGACCTTCTTGGTCACTAACCCCCCCAATGGAAAATACCTGAATTGTAATGCCATAGATAACTTTGCCTATTTTTCAACTTTATGCAAATGGAATATTATAATATATTCTTATTTCTGGCTTCATTTGCTCAAAATTATAGTTGTGAGATGTTGCATTGCAGGTGTGCTTTTATTTTCATTATGGTGTATAATTCCATTGTGTGAATGTATTTGCTCTGCACTGAATGTTTGTGTCCCTCAAAATTGATATGCTGAAGTCCTAATATCTAACATGATGGCATTTGGAGGTGGGGCTCTTGGGAAACAATTGGGTTTGGATGAAGACATGGGGATGGAGCATGATAGGCATCATGCTACTGCGGTTCTTCCCCATGAACCTGCCCTCCATTCTCAATCTCCCAGAGTGTGGTAGCAACTGGGGGAAACTTCCAAAGTAGTCAGTGTACTACTTTTGTTCATCCTACCTTTTATTTTTGGCCTAGTTGTTTTTTTTATCTTCTTTTTTAAGTTTTATTTATTTATTTATTTGACAAAGAGAGAGCGAGCACAAGCAGGGGTAGCAGGAGAGGGAGAAGCAGGTTCCCCACTGAGCAGGGAGCCTGATGCAGGGCTTGATCCCAGGACCCCGGGATCATGACCTGAGCCGGAGGCAGACGCTCAATGACTGAGCCACCCAGGAGCCCCTAACATAGTTGTTTTTTGAGGAGTCGCTTATTATAATTAATGCTGTGAAATTATAGGAACAATGAAAACAAGAGTGTGAGAAGAATTTGCCATTATTGTCTGCTTTGCAAATAAGCTCTTGCAGGGCAGACAGATGAATATTTGTTTTTTTAGTAGTTAAAGATGCCAGGTCTCTAAGTCAAGAATTGGAAACTTACAAAGAATTTTAATATTGTGCTATGAACTGCCTGAGTCCTATGAAACAAATCCTAAATATGCTGTTATATAAGTTATTTAAATCATGTGCCTTCTTTTAAGTATAAATTTCTTACAGATGTTGGAATTGTGTGTTGGTATTACTCTTCACTGTGTTTGAACTGTATCTTGGGAACACTGTTTTTGCTTGCTTAATTTTTTTAATTTTAAGTAATCTCTACACCCAACATGGGGCTCAAACTCACAACCCCAAGATCAAGAGTTGCATGCTTTACCAGGTGCCTCTGAACAAGCCAGGTGCCTTGCTTGTTTATTTTTTAAATGTCCTTAGTTATTTTTTTTTTTAAGATTTTATTTATTTATTTGACAGAGAGACACAGCGAGAGAAGGAACACAAGCAGGGGGAGTGGGAGAGGGAGAAGCAGACTTCCCACTGAGCAGGGAGCCCGATGTGGGGCTCGATCCCAGGACCCTGGGATCATGACCTGAGCCGAAGGCAGACGCTTAATGACTGAGCCACCCAGGCGCCCCTGTCCTTAGTTATTTTAGTGGGAAATATCTCCCCCATTTTCCTTAATGCCAACTATTTCTGTCTCTGAGGATCTCTATGTGAAATACTGCAAAGCCTGAGGCACTTTGTGTACGTGTGTAAGCACGTGAGTGAATTTGTTAGAACAGTTTCTCAAGAAATAGTCTGACAGATGATGATGTGAGCCTGAATGAAAATCAGTCTCATAACTTTAGGAAGTACTAAAGAGAAATTCAAGCATCACTTCATCAAAGTAATTTAGTAATAAAAAATTCAGGAGAAGCTAGTGACCTGGAAAGGAGTATAATTGATAAATGCAGTGAAGATATAGAATTTAATGTAGCTTTTGATTGAATAAACTGCATTAATGTCAACAAGGAAATACTCAGGTTAGAAGCCAAAGCTCACTGAAAAATCTAAAAAGGTATTTAACCCATTTCCATACATTTTCACTATGTCATTGAATTAAAACACTAAGCCAAGAAGGTTAAAATAGAAGTTTCTTATTTTTTAAAGGGTAGAGGAGGGTAAATGGAGATGAAAATGAATTATATTTCATTTATGGTCTTTCACAGGAGACCGAATTAATTAAGACCAACCTTATGGCTGATTCATTATAAGATTGATTTTTAACATTCTAACGTATCTAATAATATTAAACCAAGCAAAGATCAGTTTATTTCCCAATTTTTATTTTCTAATCCTTAGTACTCTATTCGGATTATAACTGCAATGTATCTGGTAGTGAGAAATACAAAATCTAACTACTGTGTATGTCTAAGGGTTTTTTTATATTTTTCTCTAAATATATTTATTTGATTTTTAAATCAAGGCTGTGATGCATTTTATAAGGGTTTCAAATAAGCTTTAGTTTAAATATGAATTATGAAATTTTGAATATATTTGCATTTGAAAATAAGTGGAAATAAAAAATAGCAAACATCTAAGAAAAAATGCAACACAGTCAATACTTGCTTGAAATATGCCCTGGCTAAGAGTTTGCTTCTTTTAAGTTGATCTTTAGAGTAAAGCGTTACTATCTGAGCACCTGAGCCAATGCTGTGATAACCTCAGATCCATTATCTCTTTCTGGGAGACCAAAAGAGGCTTCATGACAACCAAACATGATCACCACTTCACAAGCACTGCTGATCTTAACAAAATATTTGACACATCCTATGAACTATTCAATTTTCCTGCTTCCTTGGTCATTTGAAGATTGACCAAGTCAAAATACATTCAACGTCGCCTCCAAAAAAATCCTCTATGAGCCTGCTGAGGCTTATTCCTTAGAAAACTGTGAAGCCAGCAAAACTGTGTTTTTTCAACAATTCCAGGGTTTTCACATGAATTGACTCAAGATCACTTTGGGTATAGGATTCACTTGAACCATTTTAAGGATAAAAGTATATTAATGTTGAGTCCTTTAAGTCTAAACACTCAAACTGGATAATCAGAAGAAAGAGCAAAATTAATTGAAAAAGAAAATAACCCTATAGCCCAAGCATGTGCAGTTTTCATTATGGTTGTTCTTTTTCTTCTCTTCATCCTCCTCCTCTTCCTCCCCCTCCTTCATTTCTTCTTCTTATTTATTAAAGAAATTAAGGGGCGCCTGGGTGGCTCAGTCGTTAAGCGTCTGCCTTTGGCTCAGGTCATGGTCCCAGGGTCCTGGGATTGAGCCCCTCATCGGGCTCCCTGCTCAGCGGGAAGCCTGCTTCTCCCTCTCCCACTCCCCCTTCTTGTGTTCCCTCTCTTGCTGTGTCTCTCTCCGTCAAATAAATAAATAAAAAAAAAAGAAAGAAATTAAAATATTATACTGAAAAATATTCACTTAATGCAAAAGAAGGCAGTTGATGACGGACAGAGGAACATAAAACACAAACTAAACTACAAGCCATAAATCCAAACACACACACACACACACACACACACACACACACACACAGATATAGAACATTAAATGTGAATGACTCAAACAATCCAATCGAAAGGCAGAGTTTGTCAGTATGGTTAAAATAAACAATATCCTATTACATGTTGTCTATCAGAGACCCACTGGCTTTAAAAATACGAATTGAAAGTAAAATGATAGAAAAAATATACAAACAGAAACCACAAACGAGAGTGGCTATACTAATATCAGACAAAACAGACTATAAAACAACAAAGTGTTATTAGAGATGAAGAAAAACCAGATAAAAAAGGAGTCATCTGAGCATCTATGGGACAAGAGGAACAGAAGTTCATGCATACCTAGGCATGAGTTGAAATCTCGCTTTTTTTTTTTTTTGAAATCTTGTTAATACTCCTAAAATTTTGGCTGGGGATGATTTGTCTAAAGACAGGCATAATAGGAATAAACATAGCTCAAAGATTTAAATCCAACTTAGAATTCTCAATAATTGTGTAGTCTAAGCTGATTTCAGTGTTGCCAGAGTCTCTGACCTCTAATGTGAAATGCAACATTTAGGACCTGACAATTTTTTTTTTCCAATTTTTCTTCAGTGATGCCTGCAACTCAATTAAAAAAATCATGAATACAAGGAGATAAGGCAGCATGAAGAAACCCAAGAGACAATAAAGCAAGAGAAATGAGATAATAGACAAGTTTATAAGAGCATATTTTGAGCTACTTAATAGCAATATATAGGAAAATTTAGATAAAAATCTAAAAATCACTGGTAAAATATTAGTAAAACTTATAAGGACAACAAAAAAGAAATCTGAATTTTAACTAAAGCCAGATTCAATTAACAGTCAATGATCTTTCTACGTAGAAAACTCCACACAAAGTTGGATTTCACTGATGAATTCTATCAGATATCTGCATAACGAGTAATCCCAATCACATACAAACTTTCCCAGATTTAAAATAAAAAATAACTGAATTTCCTCTATTTTATGAGGCTAATCAGGACCTTAATACTTAAGAACAACAAACTAAAGGAAAATCCCAAGTCCAATAACTTTTAAGGACATTCATACAAAAATACTATCAAAAAGCAAAATATTAGTAAAGTAAAGAATGTACAAAGGATAATTCATCATAAGTCACTTGGCCTTCAACAGGAATGCATTGAAATTAATTAATGCAATTTGCCACATTGCAAATTCAAGCAAAAATAAATCATTATCATTTCTATATAGTTTTAATTGCTTGCTGCTCAGCCTGTTGTTAAGAAAGTAGTAATTCCTACCCTAGAATTATGGGGATGGCCAGAAACAGCTGTGGGGAGGGAGACCCAAACGATGCAGGGCCACATGGAGATTGCACTTGGGAACGGAGTGAACAAGCAGGGGCTGTGGGAGAGAAGTTCTGCAGAATCAAGGGCGGGGGGTGCCCCTGGCTTCTATGTGATGGCATAATGGGCTTGTTGAATAATTCCAGGGATTGGCAGGGAGTTGACGCCCACCCTCCAGGAGAAGCTGGAGCTGTACCTGGTACATCTGGTGAGGACGTTGCGTGGCTAGGGGACCTCATCCTTGCAGGCAGAATGGGAGGGGACCTTGGAGTTAGGCCATTTGAACCTCTCTTGATTTTACCAGATGACAACACATCCTATTGAACCTTGACTTTAGACCTTACACCACAAATACACGAAGAGGCATTTTTATATAGAACATCCAGTTAGGGGAAGCTGTTTATTTAGAGTAAATTTTACAGTAATGTTTTCTTTTTAGCTATAGTATGAACAATTGTATTGAAACTCTACATCACTTACTTTTATCAAGAAGCAAGGGAGACGGTCTTGAGAAGGGTTAAGAGAAATGTGTAGGTTGCGATAAAAAATTCGATGCAGACAGGCTGGGTCCAAGGACCCAGATGGGGGGGTCCCACAGAACCAGCCAAGAGGGTCTTCAGGTTCACGCAGGATGGAAATCAGATGTGAACCAGCAGGAGGTGAAAGCAGAGTTGACTGAAGTGATATAGAGAGAGATACAGATGGGGCATCCAGAGAGTCTAGTCTTTGCTTGGAGGCTGGGGTTTTTATTGACAATCGTGGTCTGGCGTACGTGTCCTCTCAGGCATCCAGAAACTGATCGGAATGAGGACAAGGTCCTGGTGTCTATCATAAGTCACTTGTTCCCTGAAGCCAGGGGGTCTTGGCATTGAGATGTCCAGCACAGGTGGTCTGACATAAGCATGTGATAGCTTCCTAGAGTCCTTTCTTAGATGTTATCTACTCTAGAAAAATCATTAACTCCTTGTCCCTCACAAGGAAGACATGCACTGTTTGCATGCTGAGGCCTGTGTAGAGTGGGGTGGGGGTGGGGGTCCTAGCAAGAATAGAAGCTAGAAAAGAAGCAAAGGGGAAAAAAGAGCTTTTTCTCTCATGGGGTCCTTTCCGTTTCCCTTTCTCAGAATCACAGCTTGCAGTTGTATCTTTTCTTCTCACTTCTCCGTCTCCATTTTATCCTTCATCAAGAGTTTCCAGTTTTATTAGTGATTTCTGTAAACACTCATCTCATGAAATGCATAACTCATGTAACCTAAAGTGCATGCGAATGAAACAGGTGAGGTAAGTGCATTATGGTAATTTTGTTTCTCTGACCTACAGACCAGGTAAAATATGACATTAGGGCAACACATTTAATGCAGGCAAAACCACAGCTGGGTTTAAGCAAAATAGTCAAGATCAAATTTAATTTTCCCAATTCTTGCTAAAGTGATCTCCTCGGGCACTCACTGTTGTCTCCTCACATCCAGGCCTGTTCTCCTTACGGGTGATATGCCTAATATTTGAGGTAATCTGGTTTTCCTAACTCCACGTTGATTAATAAATCTGGGACATGTAGTTTGGAGAACTAAGCATTGGCATTTTCAAGAAATTTTAATGATTTTTTAGGAGGATGAATAAGACTACTTGAAGTTTCAGGATGCCTGGGTGGCTCAGGGCATGATCTCAGGGTCCTGGGATCAAGCCCTGCATTGGGCTCCCTCCTAAGTGGGGAGTTTGCTTCTCTGTCTCCCTCTGCCGCTCCCACCCCCTGCTCAGGCTCTCTCTCTCAAATAAATAAAATCTTTTTGTAAAAAAAGACAACTTGAAATTTCTATTATTCCAGAAATATGGTACATTTATTAGCATCCCTGCATCCCAACATTTTGCCTCTTTACTTATCCCTATCAAAAGTTAGCTGGCCTGGGGCACCTGGGACGTTCAGTTGGTTAAGTGTTTTGTCTGCCTTCTGCTCAGGTCATGATCCCAAGGTCCTGGGATGGAGCCCCATTATCAGGCTTCTTGCTCAGTGGGGAGTCTGCTTCTCCCTCTCCCTCTCCTTCTGTCTGCCACTCCCCCTGCTTGTGCTCTTTCTCTCTCTGTCAAATAAATAAATAAAATCTTTAAAACAACAAAAAAAAGTTAGCTGGCCTGAGATTATGAAGGAAGAATGAATATGAGTAGACAACTCTCACTAAAGATTACTGGTTGTCAGGGTTTTCAGAATGTTTAAAGTATTTTATATATTAATTCTAATGATTGTCTAGTGAAATTTATAACAGAGGGATGTTACAAAGCTGTGTTTTCCTGTAATTAAAGGTTGAAATGTTTCCAAAGTTAACATGTTTTATCTGACTTCCCTAACATACATAGTTCCAGTTAAAGGATGAGTACTCCGTGACACACAATTTTAAAAATCATCAAAGTATTAATCCATTAGTTTGAAATTATTTTGTATGTAAACTCCTTTAATGTGACTTCTTTAACAATCATAACCAGACATATCTTTAATGACGATCTAATTCTGCAGAAATGGTCTAGACAGTTTTCATCCACTTAATGCATGTTTTATATGTTCATTTGGAAAATAATTAGATCAGTAATTAAATATTAATATTTAAAATGTAGAGAGGAGTACCACTGAGGGCTAGAATATGGTTTAATTTTTAAACAAGGGCTTTCATATCTACTCTTGAGACAAAGAAGTATTTTTCAACTTATTTTTACTATCTATGAGGAAACTGAAATCACTCTGAATAATCACCGTGCGCTGTTTATGAAATATTCTTTACCATGAGTTATTATCATGACAAGCAAAGACATATTTGAATATATTGTGGATTATTAGTCTTTGAAATTGCCTTGAATTGGGTGCAAAATGCCAGATGTGGTTCATATAACATGTCACTATTAATTAGGTGGAAAATTCCTGCTGAGCAGCTTATTGTAGGCAAAATAAATGGTTTTCATTAATTAGTAATTAACCTGGCTACATTATGAAGGTCAAAAATTAGTCTATGGTATACAACAACTTACCTACATATTTCACAAGATAAATTTATCAATCTAAATACTTTCTGGACAGTACAAATAGTGACAGAGGCAAAATCACAGGTCAATCAAAGGTCAATAAACAACAATGGCAAAATTCCAAATAGAATAGAGTACATAGTCAAAAGAAAATAAACGTTTACTGTGTATCTTGTATTATCACTCATGTCATTATCTTATTTCATTTTCTATAGAAATATAAAAGATAATTCTATTATGTCTGAGTTTTAGCCAAGGAATTAGAGGTCCAGAGATGTCATTTTTCCTACACCATAAATAATATAAGAAAACGTGATCCCTTTTGGTGGTCTACTAGCTGCCAAATTTGTACAGTCTTAGTAGCAGTGAAAAAGAAATAATTTAAAAAGAAATAGTTGCAAAGACTGGTATATGAGTACTTAAGTAATAAGTTAAACAATGAATTTATGAGCAAAATGATTAATGTTTATATTAGTGGCTCAGTCGGTTAAGCATCCAACTCTTGAATTCGGCTCAGGTCATGATCGCAGGGTCTGTCCCTCCCCCCTAAAATAAATAAATACATAAAAAAAATTTTAAAAATGGGGCGCCTGGGTGGCTCAGTTGGTTAAACAGCTGCCTTCAGCTCAGGTCATGATCCTGGAGTCCCAGGATCGAGCCCTGCATCAGGCTTCCTGCTCAGCAGGGAGTCTGCTTCTCCTTCTGACCCTCCCCCCTCTCATGCTCGCTCTCTCTCTCTATCTCATTCTCTCTCTCAAATATATAAAATCTTTAAAAAAAAAAATTGCCCAGTGTTATATGTCAATTATATCTCACTAACATAAAAAAACAAAGTCCCACTAAATCCAATAAAAAGCAATTCTCTCTCTGTAAATAAAACATAACAATTCCTGGAAAAAAATGATGAAATTATAATTTTGGCGAGAGGAAGGCAACAGGCAGAATATAATTTCTACCATTCTCATTTGGAAAAAGTCTCTCAGCTTACTAGTTTCTGATGAATTAAAACTTTTAAATAAAAGAAGATGACTGCAAATAACCTTCCTGTTTATTGATTTATTTGTTGAGAACATAGAAATATGCATATCTATTAATTTGGAGTAGAATTTTTTTCATGATGTCAATTAAAAATACTATTTTCAGTTTTTTTAACTTGTTATTTTGAGGAAAGAAATTAGAATGGAGGGATTAATTGTTCTCTATAAGGTTAAGAAGAGCACAAAATATGTTCATTGACAAGGAGATAAATTCAATAATTCTGGTACCATGTATGAGCTAGCTAGCTGTTCCTTAGTCTATGGAGAAAAGTGATAGCATCTTTAGGACTTTATTATTATATGTGTCTGTGCCTATCATCGAAGCAGAGGGGGTGGCAGCTACAGAAATAATAAGCTGACAGAGATGCAGCCCATATTTGGAACATTCATCCTCTGGGGTCATGATATTGAGGTCATTAGCATCAACAGGAGCAATGGGGCAGGACATTATTAATGTTTGGCAGGACATTATTAATGTTTGGCACACAGCATTAACTACCAGGCTGGAAACAGGCACCTCCTCCTTTCTGGGAACCAATGAGACTAATGGAGAGGCAAATGAAGCACTTGTGTTGGGTGCAAAATGCAAGGGAGTGTCAACAACTCCAGCAATCAAGATAAATCATGTTTTAATGCATAATTTAAAAATAAAAATCAATGCAAGAAATCTAAAATAATCAAGAATTTTAACATTGAAGATAATGAAAATTTTAATAAAATTAAAGGAAATACTAAAAGTTAACTGCAGGCTAATATTTAAAACATAGTTTGAAAAGTATTTCCTTTAGAAGAAAATAATATTATCCAGAGTCTCTTTAATATATGACTCATAATGTCATTGGTACAATCTGTATTAGTCAGGGTTCTCCAGAGATACAAACCAATAGGATATATATAGATAAATAAGGGGACGTTTATTATGGGCATTGACTCAGTCCATTATGAAGGCTGAGAAGTTCAATGCCATTTGCAAACTGGAGAACTAGGAAAACCAGTGGTGTAATTCAGTCTGAGTACCAAAAGGGCCTGAGAACCAGGTGAGCTGATGATATAATTCCCAGTTCAAGGTTGAAGGCGGAAGAGCCAGAAGGGGTCTGCTAGTATAAGTCCCTGGCTCGAGGACCAGGAGCTCCAATGCCCAAGGGCAGGAGAAAATGAGTGTCCTAGCTCGAGAAGAGAAAGAATACCCTTTCTCTACCTTTGTTCTATTTGGGCATTCAACTGCCCACCCATGTAGGTGAGGGCAGATCTTCTTTACTCAGATTATTGACTCAAATGCTAATTCCTTCCCTAAACACCTTCATAGTCACACCCAGAAAAAATGTTTACCAGTTATCTGGGCATCCCTTAGCCCATTCAAGTTGACATACAAAGTTAGCCATCACAAAAAAAAAACAAAAACAAAATACCCTCACGTTATCCAAAATCACTAGTCACCTGAGCGCTAGGAATATGTCATTCATACTCAAGAGAACAAGCAATCAATGGAGAACACCCACGAGATGACCCAGATGTTGGAATGAGCAGACAGATTTTCACAACAGATAACTATGCTAAAGAGTGTAAAGAAAAATATAAATAAAGTACATGAAAATAAGAGGAAAACTCAGGTGTGAAATGGAAACTAAAGAAAGAGAGAGAGAGATTTATGTAAAGCAGTTGTCTCATGTGAGGCTCAGTGAGTCCAAATCTAGAGCAAGCCAACTGACAGGCTGGAAATTCAGGGAAGAGTTGATGTTGCTGTCTTGAGTCATAAATCTCCAGGCTGGAAATTCAGGCAGAGTTTCTTTCATATTCTTTCTTTTCTTTTTTTTTTTTGGATTTATTTATTTGAGAGAGAGTGAGAGAGAGCTTGGAGCCTGATGCAGGGCTGGATCTCACGACCCTGAGATCGTGACCTGAGCCAAAACCAAGAGTCGGACTTTGAACCAAGGGAGCCACCCAGGCGCCCCAGGCAGGGTTTCTGTGTTACATATAGTCAATCACATCTAAAAAATACCTTCACAACAACATCAAGAATGTGTTCGACTTAGCTCCGCGGCCTCACCAAGTTGACATAAAATTAGTCATCGCAAATGGTTGTCCTTTGATTTTTAAGTATATATTTAAGCAATATGCTCCAACGGAATGGGTCAATAAATAACTACCTGTTATGGACACTGTTCTGGTACTTTTTATCAGTATGGTATTTATTGATAGAAAACTAAGAGACACAAAAAATGAAATAAGATAAAAGTGATATTTTTAATTGATCATTGTTCAGTATATTTTTGAAGATTTTAATCATCAAATACACCTAATAGTCAAATCCGTTATTCACATTTTACACTTTCAAATTTTATACTTTCAAACACCCATTTTTGGAGGTTTTGCACATACCTCAGTTAGCACCTACTCTCAGGGTTCCATCTTTCTGGTGCGTCCAGGCTGAAGGTCCTCAAGAGTTCCTCCTTAGGGAGAATGCTAACCTTAGAAAACCTCTCTCCGTTTCCTCCTCTCTGCATGTTTTTTATCCCCTACACATGTGAACTGAGTCCAGTGAGGCAACTCCCTGTAAGAGCCGTGTGTCAGGAAGAGGCATGAGGAAATCTGTGGCTCTAAGAAGCAGTGAAGAAATTCTCATTAGCTGGAGCGCTGGGGTCCATTACACTTCAAAACTCTCCCTGTTCTTTAGTTATTCATGAGACAAGAGGAAAGGACATTATTAAAAGAGAAATAGCCTTTATTGCAACCACAGAGAAGGATGCTTACAATTTGCCTCAGAAAAGTTGACTATCTCCCTACTAGTAAGTCATTCAAAATTAATTATTCATTTATTTATTTATTTTGCAATGACATAGAAGAGAATATATTGTGAAGGTAAAACGTACATGTCCCTTTTTCTCTATCACACACACTTACAAGCTTCAGAAGCAGAAAGTAATGACCCTTTGACCCTGAAATTCCACTAATAGAGAAAATACACTTTGGAGAAAATACGCACTGGAGAAACTGTTTTAGGAGAACTACATAAAGATCTCCAATCACCATTATTTTTTGTAGTGAAGTTCTGGAAGCAGTGCAAATATTCATCCATTGAAGAATGGATAAGTAAATTTAGCATGATCAAACAATGGATTAAACAAAAATAAAGGGTACATTTATTAAAATCAATAAACTTTAAATGCGTAATTTCAAGTGAATAAAAAGCATGTTGTAAAATGATCTGACAGTGCTATATTACTCCTGTAATTATTAGTGACAATATATGTTTATAGTGACAATATATATTATATATATGTTACGTATAAAACCATGAATGGAGAAAAACACATTCACTCAGCATCTCTGGCAAAAGATAGGAGAGAACACATGTGGGTGGGGATTGAATTTGTGCAGTACATCTATAAAGCTTTTTTATAATAGATGGAAAATATAAGAAAATACACATTATACTAGTTAAATCTGGGTAATTATTACATGGATCTCTGCTATGTTAATATATATATGTTTTTATCTTTGCAGAAAATCACAATTTAAAAAACAACAAAAAAGATGATATTAAGTTGAAATAAGCAGAGACAACAGAAGGCTCTTTTGAGAAGGAGAATCCTAGCTGCTAATTAGAGTCATTTGCATCCAATTGGATCTTTCACAAAGAAAATCATCAGCAGGGAGTTCTATTTTATTTAGAACTGCCTTCCTCCTTGAAAAATATGTATTTTGCTATCTATCAAGACTCCTTAAGGTTTCTAAAGAGAAGAGCTATGAATGCTATAGAGTAAATAAGATCTTTGGAAAATCTGAAAGTCTAACCAGTATACTTTGTGACACAAACTGAATATATTACGCTGGGTAATCATGACAGATTAGTGATCAGTGTGCATCTGCAATTCAACAATACATTCGGGTGCACGATAAGATTGAATCCGATGTTTATCCTTATTTGAAACTCAAATAATCACACGTATATTAAAAAACTGTAATGTTGTTTCAAAAATACTATGGTGGAAGACAAGCCTCCCGAAGAGAAAACCAAAACAAGAACATTGTATATTTCAAAAATGGTACCGTTCACAGATAGAAAAGGGATGTTTCTAATCTTGAGAAAAAGAAGTCAGAATCCAAAGAAAGTGTTTCTAATGAAGCAGAGCTATTTATTTAGAGCACTGTGCATACCTAGGAGATAGTGAAGTTCTAGAAATTGGAAGAAAAGACCTACAGTGATGACACTGATGAAATCTTGCAGCTTGCCTATAGAGAATGAGAATTGAAGTCTTATTTCTCCTGCAAACATATACTTTAAAAATGGGATAACTTAATAGCTCCCTGCTGCTTTTATTGGAAAGGCAGTTAGAAATCATACAAATTCCACTTTGTATTTCATCTCTCATGCCACATTTAATAATATAATCTCAAATAAGGCCACATGGGGAGGCATAATTCTGCTGCTCATAATAAAAAAAAAAGTGCCATTTTCAGAAGATATTTAGAACATGCAGCGAAATTGTTCATAGATACCAAAGCTGGTTTTGTGTTTTTCACCAGCATATAGAGGAGGCAAAGCTCAAGCTATCATCAAAATGTGCAATCATTGGCAAAAAAAAGCCATTTTCCTTGTAGACAAGAGAAATTACTTCAAAATGCTAGTAATGCAAGTATTCTATTAATAGAAATTAACTTAATAGTCACAACTTATTTGTGTTTTTTTCTGTGTAAACAAAATGATGCACTGGATTAGAATAATAGAATGTAGAAACGGAGAGAGAAAACCAATAATAAATTAATAATTGGAATTTTTCCAGCTGCTTTGGCACATTTCTCCAGAATATTTTTGTACTCCTAGAATATTCTGGAAAAAGCCACCAGGAAATTATGCATGAGTGCATAATCACATATAGTTCCTATAAAATATGTACAATATACTCTACCTTAATTTTCAGACTAGAGTATTAGATTTATCTTTTTTTAAAGATTTTATTTATTTGTCAGAGAAAGCAGAAGCAGGGGGAGTGGGGGAGGGAGAAGCAGGCTTCCCGCTGAGCAGGGAGCCCGATGAGGGACTCGATCCCAGGACCCTGGGATCACGACCTGAGCCGAAGGCAGATGCTTAACTGACTGAGCCACCCAGGTGTCCCTAGAGTATTAGCTTCAGATTCCATCCTTTCATGTGTTCGATTTGTAGGTGAGGAAACTAAGGTCCAAATAAGTCCATTGTCACAGCTATTGGAAGGGGCACCGAGAGCAGAAAAATCCCAGGTTTGTGCTCATTCTGGAACACCTGAACAATTTTTCTTCTTAAGAAACATAAAAGAGAAATAAGTCAGTGGATCAAACCAACTATAAAGCACCATTAAAAAACAAGCAGTGTATTATTAATGAAGGTACTTGTTATACAACAAGAAAATGAAGTTTTCTTGTCAAATTATCATCTTAGAAGAGGATTAAAAAAGGACTCTGGCAGTTAGAAACAATAACAGGGAGAATCCTGAAAAGATTGTTTTTTAGTTGTGTTTAATAACAATTTATAAAAGCTTTTATGTAAAGAGTAGTTTTATGCCAAGGAGTGTGCTAGTCGTTGAGACTACAAAGATGAGTAACACATTCCCCACTTTCAAGGCTGTTAAAAGCTTTTGTGGGAGAGAATGATATGTAAAAATATATTAAGGGCAATGAGGAAAGTTTGTAGAAATTGCAATGGAATATTTTATGTGGAGATCAAGGAAAATTTCACAGAGTAAACAACTTTTCAGTAGTCTTGAAAAGTGGGTCTGGTTAGCAAAGCGTGAAAATCCTGATGAGGAGGGGAGGGAAATGTATAAAGATGGAAAACAAGAGGGGTCAGAGGAAGAGAGAGGGCAGAGAAGGGGCAGAAGAAGCTGGAATAGTTGATGAGCAGCAGGGAATGGGGAACGTAGGGATGGGATCTGAGGCTGGAAGCCGGCAGATCCCAGAGAGCACACTTCATCCCAGCCCTGCTCCCCGCACTGGGCACGCGGCAGGAGGGAGGATGGCAGCAAGCCTCCTCTCTCACCTTGCAGACCCTGCTGCCCTAATGAAGACAGGAATTTGGCTTGTGATACCAGGAGAGGGCTGGGCGGATTCGGAGTTGGGCAGTTACTTGATCAGGTTTGGGTTTCAGAAAGTTCATTCTGGCAGTTGTGATGAGGGCAAAACTGAAGGAGGTGATATTCTGAGCAGAGGAACTTCTTCCTCAGACTGAGCATTTCTTTTCCAGAACAGTGTCGTAGTCCAGGAAGTGTGATAGTGTCTGGAGAGCAGGATATGCAGGCTGTTTGTGGTTACTCGTCCACAACTGCTCCAGCTCCCCACCCCCACAGAGACTCCTCCCGCATTGAAGGGGAACCTTTCTAATCGTTCTCTAAGAAGGGGCGGGAAAGACTGAAAATAGTTTCCTAAATGGCAGAACGGTGCTCCATGTTGGAAAAGAGATAAACAGAGTTAATGTCTCCATCAGCTCTGGTTCTAAGAAATGTCGTGTTGATCGCAGGAGTCTTTGGAAATGTCACTGCCTTGTCCTCCCAAATCATCGATGTCTCAGGCAGCCTTCAGAGAAGGATTTCATTCTCCAGAAGGCTTTCACAGAATTGGATTAAACTCCTGTCTCTGAATTTTAACTTGCCCAGATGACTTTCCTTTTCCTTCTGCTCTGACGTCTCTGTTGTTCACTGAAAAACCAGTTTACCCTTTTCACTTAACTTTTCCTAATGTCCTTAGTCCTTTCTCTGAACTTCTGTTTCTTACTGTCCAAATGCTTTCATGTTCTTTTTTCTTCATGTATCATTTTGTAATCCCAGAATGTAGTACAAGGACTCAAATATAATAATTACTTAGTAATATTTGTGGAAAACAAAGGGTATGACATTTAAAAAAGAATAAATAGTCCTGAGGAATGGTCCAGTTGTTAGGCAAAGGCTCGCTTTAATTTTGAATTTGTTTAGGGCGCCTGGGTGGCTCAGTTGGTTAAGCGACTGCCTTCGGCTCAGGTCATGATCCTGGAGTCCCGGGATCGAGTCCCGCATCGGGCTCCCTGCTCGGCAGGGAGTCTGCTTCTCCCTCTGACCCTCCCCCATCTCATGCTCTCTCCATCTCATTCTCTCTCTCAAATAAATAAATAGAATCTTTAAAAAAAAAATTAAAAAAAAAATAAAAAAAATAAAAAAAATTTTGAATTTGTTTATGTGAAGATTTTCTTTTTTTTAGTCTTTTCTTATTTTTTTAATTAATTTTATTTTATTATGTTATGTTAGTCACCGTACATTACATCGTTAGTTTTTGATGTAGTATTCCATGATTCATTGTTTGCATATAACACCCAGTGCTCCAAGCAATACACGCCCTACTTAATACCCATCACCGGGCTAACCCATCCCCCCACCCCCCTCCCCTCTAGAACCCTCAGTTTGTTTCTCAGAGTCCATCGTCTCTCATGGTTCGTCTCCCCCTCTGATTTGCCCCTCTTCATTTTTCCTTTCCTACTATCTTCTTTTTTTTTTTTTTTTTACATATAATGTATTATTTGTTTCAGAGGTACAAGTCTGTGATTCATCAGTCTTACACAATTCACAGCGCTCACCATAGTACATACCCTCCCCAATGTCCATCACCCAGCCACCCCATCCCTCCCACCCCCCACCACTCCAGCAACCCTCAGTTTGTTTCCTGAGATGAAGAGTCTCTTATGGTTTGTCTCCCTCTCTGGTTACATCTTGTTTCATTTTTTCCTCCCTTCCCCTATGATCCTCTGTCTTGTTTCTCAAATTCCTCATATCAGTGAGATCATATGATACTTGTCTTTCTCTGATTGACTTATTTTGCTTATCATAATACCCTCTAGTTCCATCCATGTCATTGCAAATGGCAAGATTTCATTTTTTTGATGGCTGCACAATATTCCATTGTATATATATACCACATCTTCTTTATCCATCCATCTGTTGATGGACATCTTGGCTCCTTCCATAGTTTGGCTATTGTGGACATTGCTGCTATAAACATTGGGGTACACGTGCCCTGTCGGATCACTACATTTGTATCTTTGGGGTAAATACCCAGTAGTGCAATTGCTGGGTCATAAGGTAGCTCTATTTTCAACTTTTTGAGGAACCTCCATATTGTTTTCCAGAGTGGCTGCACCAGCTTGCATTCCCACCAACAGTGTAGGAGGGTTCCCCTTTCTCTCCGCATCCCCACCAACATCTGTCGTCTCCTGACTTGTTAATTTTAGCCATTCTGACTGGTGTGAGGTGGTATCTCATTGAGGTTTTGATTTGTATTTCTCTGATGCCGAGCGATGTTGAGCACTTTTTCATGTGTCTGTGGCCATTTGGATGTCTTCTTTGCAGAAATGTCTGTTCATGTTATGTGAAGATTTTCTTGAGTAAACTATGAGAATGTATGTCTTAACAGCAGGATCTCAATACTAAATACATGACTGATACATACGACAGCTTATAGTATTGCAATTAGAGATTATCTTGTTCAAAACTGGAGGCTAAATTTATGTAGTATGCCAAATTAATTAAAACTACACTGAGAATATTTTCATTTTTGAAAAACATGATTTCTGAAATCTTCATTTCAGAAAAAAAAATTGAGTTGTTCATAAATACACTCGATGTTTAAGATAAAATGTGCCAGATTTTATTTTGAAGAAATAAATTTAAATCTATCAAAAAATTTTATAAAGAACTTTTATTTTAAGTAACTCATTACTAAGTACAGATGTTTTCCTTTCAACACATACCTTCAAGGCCTTGAGATAGGGAAACTGAAGGGACTGTGTTTTAGAAAGGCTCCATCTCTGCTGTTTCTCCACCGGACCCCATTTCCTCACGTTCTGTATTTTACCTTGCATCTGAGTAAACCAAAGAAGTTTGTTCCCACGCCAAGGGGGAGGCAAGAGAGTTAATCATTCTCTGAGGGTCATTCTCGGCCCCCATACACCCGACAACATCTTAGAGCAAACCTCTATCGATACTGGTGCCAACACCCCCACCTGCAGTGATTTATGGAATAACACCTATCATTCACCCTGACACTTACCGTTGATCAGACACTACCCTAGATTCCTGAGGGAATGCATACCCTGAACTCCTTTCCAGTATAGACTTCTAACCCCAAGTGATGGAGAGACTCACTTCTCCGTTTCCAAGTCTCCCAGACACTCTGTCTGCTATACTCTATCACTTACCTTATTCAATAAACTCTGTTCTCATGTCCTCCTGGCTTGTGTTTGATTTCTATCCTGCATGGAACCACGGAGCCTCTTGGCTGGTCCTGTGGCCCCCCTCTGTGTCCTCGAACCTGGCCTGCCTACATCAGCACTTACAGGAAAGATTATGCACATTTGAATAACTGAAAGAAAGCCAGTGAGGCTGGACCACAGGGAGGCAAAGCTAAAAACGTGGGCAGAGATATAATCATGCTTGATCTCTAAGGCTTTGTAAAATATTTTTATGTTCAAGCTCTTGGTAATATGGGTCATTTCTGATGTCTAACATTTAATATCTGTGCAATCTTATACGAGCTAATTAGCCTATAGAAACCTCCGTGTAATCAGAGTGTTGTTGGGAAGAGTAAATGAGATCATATATATTACTTAAGTCAAATGCTTAGCATGTAGCATTCAATGAATGTCAACTACTAATCTTATAAACATATTGCATGATGCCCCATTCAGACAGAGAACGGGAGAACATTGATGATCAAGGATAGTATCTTCTATGCATTGTGATTTAACATGTATTGTGATGACTTGAGAATATTCTTTTGCCCAAAATACTCTCTCTCCAGCCAGATTCACTTATCCTTTTGGACTAAACATAGATCCAGGCCATGCACAATTGCAATACCACTAGTCCAGGCCACCCCAGCCCACTTTCGCAGGCAGTACTGGCCTCTTCTTTTTGGCCACATTCCTTGTAGGCTCTGGGCTTCTTGAACAAAGGATGAGATCCTTCCTCATCTTTGTTACGTGAAACCTAGTGTTAGTGGGAAGGTTCTGTCCCCAGTCCTGATGGGAGCTCCAATACCAAATCTGCCCTCGTTTTCCTCCTTTATGCCGTGGCCATTGGAAGAACAGACTAAACAGGCATCCCCCAAGCAGTGCTTGGCATTCATTGTCCTCCAGGGAGCAAGGGGTTCCCAGGACTTGGACATGCCACTTCCATAGTGGGTCCTCCTCTGCCCCTCCATGGCTAAGTGCCTCACTTAGCAGTGGGCCGTCTTTCTGCCATCCCACTAAACCACAATCTCCAACAGAGCCTTTGTAAGTACAGAGCCGATGTTCTCGCCGTGATGTGATACACTTCTTGATTTCTTAATTTGTTTAGAACAAAGGAAGAGGAATGCTATTTCCTGGCCTACTAGGGGCCACAGCACTTAGTGAAGAATAGGTATTCACTAGATTTTTGCTGAATGAATGGAGATAGCACTTAATCAAATTCAACAAGTGAGAAGAAAATTTAATTAGCCTTGAAGTCTCATAAGCGCAGCTATACTTTAAAAAAAATCCTGTGCTTGCAAAAGCTGTTGATTTAATAAATTATTTGTCAAGGAATGGGCTTTGTGAATATTTATGTCTTCAATATTAGGTAGCAGGGCTATTAGTTAGTAAAAAAAAAAAAAAAAATGGACCACACGGATTCAGTGGCAAAAAGGACAGTTAATCTAGAGATGTAAAATGATTATAATCATAAGTGTAGGCAACTAGGAAAATCTATATGTTGAATGGGAAAGGAGGAAATAAATGATGCCAATTTCAGCATAAGCCAATTGTAGGGTAATTTATTGTCTATACGATCACAAAATCTTTCCTGCCTCAGCATCCCAAAAGATCACTTTTAACCACACTTGGCATTGCTTATATTCATTTTTAGGATAACCTAAAAGTTCATTTTATTTTCATGGTTGAACAAGTTTGGAGTATATTTCTATTCACCCATAACTGTCATTTGCTGTTAGGATGTGCATGAGCATAGTAGATGCTTTTAGAGTCAAATTTGTGTCACATGAACACTTTGAAGAAGGTTAAAAGCACACTGAAGTGTTGCTTTTACTTTGGGCACAATTTAGAAAGTTCAGTTTTTTCCCTCTTAAGTAACGCATTTAATTTTTACAACTTTTTTTAAAGAAAATAAAAGAAGGGTGCTAAGTTGAAATTAAGGTTTAAGAAAATAATATTCGCACAAACCATATTTCACACTTAGATCAAACTCAAACTTATATATACAAGTAAGCATGAAAATTCCTTGTGAATTTCTCAAGAATTAATTTTTTTATGCTCAGCTTAACTTCATTAACTGTGTGTTGCACTTTCAGATATTTGTGTGGTCTTCTCTTCATCAATAACCGTAACCAAACACACACACACACACACACACACACACACACACACAGATGTCCTATGGACTGAGCTTATATAATTCTTCCTCTTCATTATCTGCTTTTGTGGAAATCTTCACACGTACTTTATTTTTTTAAAAGATTTTTAAAATTAAATAATTAATTAATTAATTAGAAACAGGAGTAGGGGGAGAGGCTGAGGGAGAGAGAGGGGCAGAGGGAGAGAATCTCAAGCTGACTCCCCACGGAGCGTGGAGCTGGTGAAGTGGAACTCGATCCCACCCTGAGATCATGACCTGAGCCAAAACCAAGAGTCTGACACTTAACTGACTGAGCCACCCAGGTGCCCCTGCACCCGTACTTTTGGTACTTAGCTTCAAAGAGATTTTTGTAGCTCTTCTAGCCTGAAAGGAGGGAAAGTTGACGAACAGACTAAATACCCAAATCTAGAATAAACGAAAAAGCTCTAAAGTAATCCAAATAGTTAAGAACACTTTGCACAGGGGGGCGCCTGGGTGGCTCATTCGGTGAAGCGTCTGCCTTCTGCTCAGGTCATGATCTCAGTGTTCTGGGATCAAGCCCCACGTCCAGCCCTCTGCTCAGTTGGATTCTGCTTCTCCCTCTCCCTCTCCCTCTGTGCTCTCCCCTCCCTGCCCATATAAATAAATAAAATCTTTAAAAAAAAAAAAGAACATTTTGCACTTGAAGTAAATACTATTTGAATGCGAATTATGTTTCAGGCAAATGCTTCCAACAATGTACATGATTGGATTATTTGACCTTTGGAAAATTTCCTCCTGCTGAGAAGGTTTCAATTACTGTCTGTACAATCAAAAATAGTACATGGCTTCAGTTCATCTAGGCTGACTGGGTGTCATTTTATCGATCCCACACTTACACATTTTCCTCGCATCTTTTCTTGGAAGTGGCAGATCACCAAAGATAATCATGTTAAACTCCTTAGAGAGTTTTGTGGTTTAAAGTATTTAAATTCCCCCAGAATTATTGTACCAACCAATTCCTCCTTTTTTTTTTTCAAATGTCTAGGACTCAGGATGCTCTTTAAGCAATGTTCTCCCCTTACAATTTTTGAGTGCCGTTTCTCAGACTGCCATGGGAAAGATCAGTGTTTGAGTCTGTGAAAGTGTTCCCTATCCACACAGCAACCCACCCAACTCCCAGCATTGTCCATGAAATGCAGGCAGAGTCAAGCACAGTGACAACAGAGCTCAACCCGTTTTTTGTCGAGGCGGTTGCTGGTTTCATTCAGTCATTCATTCATTCATTCAACAAATAGTGCATTCGGAATGTACTATGGTCCAGGTGCTCTCTTAGCCACTGGATGGTTCTCTCTCTCCTCTAGCAGAGATGAACTCTAAACTAAAGCTTTGTTTATTCCGTCATGCCAGTATAGATATGTTAAACCTTTGGAAACCACAAACCACCTTTTCTCCAAAGCCATCCTTTACGTTCCCCATGCTTCCTCTTCCGCATTGTCATTGTGTGAGACCGTGAGCTAGTCCAGAGCAGGTACTTTCTATGCCCAACATTTAGTCAGTGACTAACATGTAATATGTTGCCCAGAAAATGTCTGGGACAAGAATGAATAACTTCATTTGGTTAATAATTCAAATATATAAGCCTATTTTAATTTTAAAGATAGATAAAATGTTACCCACAACTATTTTAAAAATCTTTTAGATTTATTAGAATTTACATGTGTTACAGTAATACATTTTAAAAAATGAGTAGAGCTGATTTTCAGAATAAATTATACACTATCTTCCCTTAAAAGACTAGACCTCATGTTTTCTATAATTCAATATAAATCATAATTAATAGTGTTTAATTAAAACATCTAGCAGAGTCATCAAATAGTGTCCTAGAGAACTTTCTGAATGCTTTAATTTGCATTCCATTAATATTTTAACTGGTACAAATCAATTGCAGGTGCTGCTATGGAAATTTATTTCAAGGCATCAGAGTTCAGCTTTCAAGGCAAACTCCCAAACACAGCACCAATTGTCCTTTTCCTCTCTGTCCCAAGAGATGCAGAAAATTAAGGAATTAAAAGGAAAACAGCCAGGTGGAAACTGTGCATGAAAATGATATACCCCAAATCATGACCAATGTTCTTCTGGAGGTGTATATAACCCATGTATTTCAAAGCAATTGCCATGTTGTTTCTCTCTTTCTCTGTCTCTAACAATTCTAATTTATTTTTTTAAAAAGATTTTATTTATTTATTTGACAGAGAGAGACACAGCGAGAGAGCGAGCACAAGCAGGGGGAGTGGGAGAGGGAGAAGCAGCCTTCCCCCGGAGCAGGGAGCCCGATGCGGGGCTTGATCCCAGGACCCTGGGATCATGACCTGAGCCGAAGGCAGACACTTAATGACTGAGCCACCCAGGTGCCCCTAACAATTCTAATTTAATGGTAACACAGCATTTTAAACAATAGTTATGACTGTTTAAATTCTCAGTTATTATAGTTAATGGGCCCTCACTTTGAATGGGGGCAGGGGAGATAAAATATATTTAGTGTCTGATTAACAGAGACAGAAATTAATCTTAGTCAATTATCAGTATGGGACTTGTAAATTTATGAAAATGGCATATGATGCATTTTGAAAAAATTATTCTTGAAATTCTTTAAATGTGTAGCAGTTCTAGGTCACTAAACTTTTATTTTATTTTTTTTTAAAGATTTTATTTATTTATTTGAGAGAGAGAATGAGAGAGAGAGAGAGAGAGCATGAGAGGGGGGAGGGTCAGAGGGAGATGCAGGCTCCCCGCTGAGCAGGGAGCCTGATGCGGGACTCGATCCCTGGACTCCAGGATCATGACCTGAGCCGAAGGCAGTCGCTTAACCAACTGAGCCACCCAGGCGCCCGGTCACTAAACTTTTAAATTCAGTTATATGAAAACAAATAAAAATTAGGAATTATATTGGAAAAGAGTTCCCAGAGCAATCCATTTTTTTTTCTTTTGGGGGGAGAGTTAATAGTGTAATGAATTGAAGGTGCAAGAGTCAGATTTCTGTCCCTTTTAACAATATGAAACAGGGCCATTATCTTAAAAAATACTCTTCATAAATCATTCACACCTCTTGCAGAGAGATGTCATGCATACACATACACATACTCACAGAGTATACATGATTCACTTACTTATTTAGTCATTCAAAAAATATGTGTTGAATGCTGACTCTCAGCCAATGATGGTTATGGTTACGCAGTACAAACAGCCATGTTCTCTGCTTTTGTAGAGTTTACAATCTGGTGAGCAAAGCTGTGGGAGGGATACAAGTCACGACTTACCTTTTATTCCTGAAACTCCAAAACAAAATGCTTCTGGGTACCAGGCACCTTTCCTCATGCCATCGTCCTGGGCCAGCCTGTAGATATACATGTAATTAGCCTTTCTAAAAATATTTTTTCTTAATATACCTGTGTTTAACTTATTTTTTAAAAGATTTTATTTATTTATTTGACAGAGAGAGACATAACAAGAGAGGGAACACAAGCAGGGGGAGTGGGAGAGGGAGAAGCAGGCTTCCCGCCGAGCAGGGAGCCCGATGCGGGGCTCGATCCCAGGACCCTGGGACCATGACCTGAGCCGAAGGCAGGCGCTTAACAACTGAGCCACCCAGGCGCCCCTGTGTTTAACTTTTTAACTTCTTTCATGTGCAGCCAAAAGTTCAAATTTTATTTTTTCCAATATTTAACACCTTTCCAAATCTCAAGAACCTACCTGTTGTCTGACTACTCTCCTTCCTAAGTTGTTCTCTCTTTGAACTTCTTTACAGTACTTAACACCATGAAAAATTATTTTATTTACTAGGATGAGGCTCTTAAGGACATAGACTTGATTTATCTTTTCCACCCACCACTTCCCAGCATCTAGGACAGGATCAGGCAGATGAGTAAGGCTCTATAAATATCCTGACCAACTTTCTACTTTCCCAAATCTCTTCTCTGACTGGCTAATTGTTCTTGAGAATACCTTACATTTTATTAATGTGATGGGGTGGCTCTGCGTCATTGATGATTATGGCCATTGGGTTTAGTGTGCTCTGTTTTAGGAGCATGGGATTTAGAATATGTTTTTAAAGTTTTCCAGTCAATAAAATTTAATATATAAAGAAATGGGTAGTAAAGGCTTAAGGGGTTATACAGTACTACATTGGTAAAACAAAAAGAAATAAGGAACAACGAAATACTGTAACCGTCACAGATACCAAAGATGAGATGCAATAGCAGTAAAACAATATTGTCAAGTAGAACAACTCATTTCTGGACATACTTAATTTGCCAGTTATTTGTCACTTCTCTGCTCTAAATACCCCCTTCTTGGTCCTACTTTGTGATGCAAGACCTGGATTCTGCAAAACTCTATTTTTCCTTTGTCTGCTGTCTCCTTATGAAAGTCGGCCTAAGGGAGTTCCTCTGGGGAAACTGCAGAACTGGAGGAGGAAGGAAAGGCTTTCTGTTCCTCCTGCTTTATGTTTGTTGACGCTTTATCGGTGGTGTGGGAAGGCTGTTGAATGGTGTGGTGTCCTGGTGTCCCTGTCGCAATGCCCCCAGCCATTACTTCAATACCCAGCAGTGGGTGGTGTGTTCTTACAGCAGCCACACCATCTCCCAGCGCAGGACATTCAGGCCTGGAAATCTCCACCTCCATCCCCAGTCCCCCTCTCTGTTTCTCAGTCTTCCCTGTTCACCTTTGCAACTGGTGTGAATTAGGACCTCCTGCTGGTCTTACCCCCCAAAGCAATTCTGAGTTAGAACCAGTGTTTTGTTTGTTTGTTTGTTTGTTTGTTTGTCTAATCCCACTAGCATTAGATGCCCAAGCTAAATGTTGGAAATGGCAGGTTTTACCCAACAGTAAATTAAGGAAGATGCAGCATTTGTCTCTTGTTGATCCCTTGACCACGGAAGCAACATGGCGGCTCTGCTCTTCCTGCCCTCCTCACGGTGGGCTTCCCATGAGGTGAGGACTGAGGTTCAAGCAGAATCTGATCTTGTCTAAAACTTCCTCAGGGTTCTTTTTCAAATAAGAGGACAATAATTTTCTGAGTCCCATTAATTTTTGCATTCTGGAAAACTTGTCAAAAGATATTTGTTCAGATTTGTTCTACTTAAGAACTGCTTTTAGCACTTTACATCTTGGAATCCAAAGATCGGAGAGAGAGCTTTTTATTATAATGTAGCGTGGACAGCAACTAAGGAACTAAATAGCTCTCTTCTTTCTCTTCTTCTTCCTCTTCTTCTTCTTCTTCCTTTTCTTCTTCTTCTTCTCCTTCTCCTTCTCCTTCTTCTTTCTCCTTCTCTTTCTCCTTCTTCTTCTTTTTAAAATTACATTCATACCAAAAGACTCTATTTTTAATTAGAAGGGGATACAAAGCACAGGTATAGAATTTCTGACACAAGTCGATGCCAATCAAGCAAGAGCATGTAAAATGCCCAAGAGTCAGTCCTTCTGTAGAGAAGAGTTTTCTGTTTACATCTTCATATTTACTGCTGGCAGATGATTAATAGTAAATAACTGTCAACCAAGTCTAGGATGGTAAAGCACCACTAAGGAGGGAAAATACCATATGTCTTCCAATACTCAGGTACTATGAGGACATTAGGAGTGTGATTAAGGGGCAGCCACACAGCATCCAGGTGTATGTGGCATATGGCACATTTCCTGCCTAACTGTGCATCTCAATGCTCTTGTCAGCTAAAATCACTAATGCAGTTTTACTGCTACTTGTGAATGTACAAATATGGATTTGTTCCTTAAGTAAACTCTCAATATGAATCCTTTATTACTTACTGTAATGAATCCTTTATTACTGATCATCATAATAAAATTACTTTAAGGGATATGAATATAAAGAGATTCATACATTTAAAAACACTTTAAAAGTAGTCAGAATAGCTAATATTTATCAAAATTTTTTCAGAGTGTTAGTCATCATTTTAATTTCTTTAAATACATAAGCATACTTAATTTTCACGAGTGTTATTATTGTCTTGGATTCACAGAAGTAAAAAGCTGAAGTAGGGAATTTGCCCATGGTTACATTTAATAACTGGAAGAGTTGATATTCAGTTCCAGATATTTTTAATTATAAAGGCTGTGCATTTTCTACTCTATCATCCTCAATGTAAATATTACAGATGTTTTTATAAATTGTAACATTTATGAAAACAAAATATACTATATACACTGTGCACTATTTTTGGTGCTTAAAATAAAAAGTGGGTTGAAGATGAGGTACTCTTGGAGATGATTGTTAAGACAAATTCTTTGATACTTCTCCCTTCGAGAGATGGAGCTTAATTTATCTATCCTTAAATGTACACTGTCCTTAGTGACTTACTTTTATTAAGTAGAAATAGCAGAGATAGTATGCTACTTCTGAGATCAGGTTATAAATACACAGTGGCTTCCATCTTGAGTGCACGCTCTCTCCTTCTCTCTCTCAAGTCACAACTTAGCGGGGCGGGGGGGGGCTGTGATCTGCAGTAAAGGTCCACATGGCAAGGAGTTGAAGCATCTGGCTAGCAGCCATGTAACTGAGCTCAGAACAGAACTCTGAAGTGTTGGGACTGCAGCTCAGACTTACTGTTTGATGACAAGCTCATGAGAGTTATTGTGTCAGTCATTCACATAATCTCCATCTTGATGCCTCAGCCTCATAAATTGAGTCAAATAATGAATGCTTGATTTCTTTAAGATGTTAAATTTTGAGGCAATTCTTACATGACAGTGTTCAATAATACACTCTGTATAAGATTTAAGATTTACCACAATATAAATAAATAAGCTCATGATTGAATGAATGAGTGAAAGCTCAGGTCATTGGAGAGAATTAGCTTTTAAATTGCTAATATAAAGAATGTGTTCTCTTGATAAGTATGTTAAACAAGTATATGTATAAATTTATACATTTGATATATTATATATATGTTTATTTTAAACATTTTCACTATTTATATATGAAATATGTGTCAGATTATCCCAAAGGTTTAAGCAATGCTCCTTAGCATGGTTTATATTATCATATGTACTTGAAAATAATAAAAATGCATTTCTTTCTGCATGATCTTTTAATTCTTTTAAAAGAAAATAGCATCTGTTGCACCCAAAACCATAAGATACCTAGGAATAAATCTAACCAAAGGGGCAAAGAATCTGTACTCAGAAAACTACAGAATTCTCATGAAAGAAATTGAGGAAGACACAAAGAAATGGAAAAACATTCCATGCTCATGGATTGGAAGAACAAATATTGTGAAAATGTCTATGCTACCTAGAGCAATCTACATATTTAATGCAATCCCTATCAAAATACCATCCACTTTTTTCAAAGAAATGGAACAAATAATCCTAAAATTTATATGGAACGAGAAAAGACCCCAAATAGCCAGAGGAATGTTGAAAAAGAAAAGCAAAGCTGTTGGCATCACAATTCTGGACCTCAAGCTCTATTACAAAGCTGTCATCATCAAGACAGTATGGTACTGGCACAAAAACAGACACATTGATCAATGTAACAGAATAGAGAGCCCAGAAATGGACCCTCAACTCTATGGTCAACTAATCTTCGACGAAGTGGGAAAGAACGTCCAATGGAAAAAAGACAGTCTCTTCAACAAATGGTGTTGGAAAAATTGTACAGCCACATGCAGAAGAATGAAACTGGACCATTTCCTTACACCACACACAGAAGTAGACTCAAAATGGATGAAAGACCTCAGTGTGAGACAGGAGTCCATCAAAATCCTAGAGGAGAACACAGGCAGCAACCTCTTTGACCTCAGCCGCAGCAACTTCTTCCTAGAAACATCACAAAGGCAAGGGAAGTAAGGGCAAAAATGAACTAATGGGACTTCATCAAGATAAAAAGCTTTTGCACAGCAAAGGAAACTGTCAACAAAACCAGAAGACAACCGACAGAATGGGAGAAGATATCTGCAAATGACATATCAGATAAAGGGCTAGTATCCAAAATCTATAAAGAACTTATCAAACTCAACACCCAGAGAACAAATAATCCAATCAAGAAACAGGCAGAAGACATGAACAGACATTTCTGCAAAGAAGACATCCAAATGGCCAACAGACACATGAAAAAGTGCTCAACATCGCTCGGCATCAGGGAAATCCAAATCAAAACCTCAATGAGAGGTTTTTCTCACACCAGTCAGAATGGCTAAAATTAACAAGTCAGGAAAAAACAGATGTTGGCGAGGATATGGAGAAAGGGGAACCCTCCTACACTGTTGGTGGGAATGCAAGCTGGCGCAGCCACTCTGGAAGACAGCATGGAAGTTTCTCAAAAAGTTGAAAATAGAGCTCCCCTATGACCCAGCAATTGCACTACTGGGTATTTACCCCAAAGATACAAATGTAGGGATCCGAAGGGGTACGTGCACCCCACTGTTTATAGCAGAAATGTCTGCAATAGCCAAACTATGGAAAGAGTCTAAATGTCCATCAACAGATGAATGGATAAAGAAGATGTGGTATATATATATATATATATACACACACACACACACACACACACACACACACACACACACACACACACTGGAATATTATGCAGCCATCAAAAAAATGAAATCTTGCCATTTGCAATGACATGGATGGAACTAGAGGGTATTATGCTAAGCAAAATAAGTCAATCAGAGAAAGACAAGTATCATATGATCTCACTGATATGAGGAATTTGAGAAACAAGACAGAGGATCATACGGGAAGGGAGGAAAAAATGAAACAAGATGTAACCAGAGAGGGAGACAAACCATAATAGACTCTTCATCTCAGGAAACAAACTGAGGGTTGCTGGAGTGGTGGGGGGTGGGAGGGATGGGGTGGCTGGGTAATGGACATTGGGGAGAGTATGTGCTATGGTGAGCACTGTGAATTGTGTAAGACTGATGAATCATAGACCTGTACACCTGAAAAAAATAATACATTGTATGTTAATTAAAACAAAAGAAAATAGCATCTGTTGATTTGTCACAGACACCAGTTATATTTTTATATCTCAGAAGACACAAGAAGGAATTTGGAAAACTCTTGTTCTGTATTTGATTTTGACTAATGAGGATGACTAACTAACTTGATGATATAACTTAGTTGACTAATTTATTGATGAGGTGAACTAGTAAATAAGTTAATCCATATAAAGTTCTATGCTATGGACTGAATTGCATCCCCTCAAAATTCATATGTTGAAGCCTTAACCCCCAATGTGATGGTATTTGGAGATGGGCCTTTGGCAGTATATCAGGTTTAAATAAAGTCCTGAGGCTGGAGTCCTCAGGATAGATGGGATTAGTGCCCTTATAAGAAGAGAAACTAGAGGTCCTGAGCTCTCTCTCTCCTCCATCCTCACCTTCCTCTCCAAGCCATTAGAGGGAAAAACAAGAAGGTGGCCATCCACAAGCCAGGAAAAGAGCTCTGAGCAGAACCCAACCACACTGGCACCCTGTTCTCAGACTTGTAGACTCCCAAACCATGAGAGAATAAATTCCTGCTGTCTAAGCCACCCCGTCTATGGTGTTTTGTTATGGCGGCCTGAGCTAAGATGCTCTAAGCACAATTATTGGCACAGGGTAATTTAAGCGATGTTAGCTGTTGTTGCTATCAACAGTATTCATATTAGTAGTAGAATTAGTAGTAATAATAGTATCATTCTTATTTTTATGTGTCATTCCTCCACAAATGGAACAAAGTCCAGGAGAAAAAAAGTTGTCAAATAAGTTGTATTCCCAACCTCTCTCTGTTTTTTCCCCAAGTTTCACAACTTTGCTGATATATACAGTTCTACAACACCACATACCCATATGACTTGCTCCCTCCCTTCCTTTGAATATATGTTTCTATACAATATTATCCGAGAAGACTCAGGAAAGGAAATAGCCGCTGCTGCCCCTCACACCGTCACACACACCATATACCCCGCAGTTTGTTTTGGTTTTCTCTCTATATAGAACTTGGAAATATTACATTTATGTGTGTATATTTTATGTCGTTCCTCACAACATGTAAGGCTGGGAGAATCAGAACTGTCTCTGTTCATTGCCTCAATGCCTCCAATAAGCTTTGCATGCATTGCAACTTTTTGAATTAATAACATATCTGGAACATCTTTGAACTCAGAACCTAGATCTATTTCATTCATTTTAATGGCTTTGCATTTTATGAATGTATATTCATTTATTTACTTATTTCCATTTGGTGGTATTTACTTTTATTCTTTAACTGAATTTCAAAATTTATGTTAATGCATGTTTTCATATTTAAAAGCTGTTCCCACCTATGGGATGCCTGGGTGGCTCAGTCAGTTAAGCATCCAACTCTTGATTTGGCCTCAGGTCATGATCTCAGGGTCCTGGAATTGAGCCCCATGTCAGGACCATGGTCAGCGGGGAGTCTGCTTGAGAATTCTCCCTCTTCCTCTGCTCCTCCCCCCCGGGTTGCGCACTCTCTCTCTCAAATTAAATAAATAAATCTTAAAAAAAAAAAAAAAAAGCTGTTCCCTACTTCAGCCTCCCCACTTCCAATTCTCACTTTCCAGAAACAACTACTTTAATTTCTTAACTTTTTCATTTGGTATTTATGTCCATTTCCCCCCAATAATTTGCTGTTACTGATATTTTTATTCAATTTTCAACTTTTAATATTATCATGAAAAATTGTGCACACAAACACAAAAACACACATACGATCCTATTTATTTTGCAGATGGGTCTCCGAATTTATGGGTATGGGCAAGCAGAGTTCTTATACTTTTTTCCTCACATCTACATGTACATTGCTACATACACATGTAGAAATATTTGGGGTAATGAAACATTTTCCCTTCCCTCCATTAATTCTTTATAAGAGGTCAATAAGAAGTAAATCCTTCTAAATCTATCAGAGAGGGTACATTCAAAATCAGCATTATAGAAGGTATGTCCATTTATAAAACACAAGCTCTGCAGACATCACCTATGACTTATAATGTGGATTAGGATATGTGGTCCTGGGTCTGACTTAAATGAATAAATATCAAACTCTCTATTTACATGTCACGCAGTAAGATTCAAAGAGGCATTATCTCTAAGAGCACGAGGTAAAGATGGGTAATGATACTGCTGTGTCTAGCCAGTCAATCAAATGAGTATGCCTTTGTGAAATATAAGAACAACCAATGTGCCTCCTATGTTTATAATGTGTGTGCAGGCCCTGAGTAGAGGTGTGTATTGGCATGCACATTTTTCTTGTACATACCTTCCTGATTTAAATATTCATGGAAACACAAATACTATTGTCTTTTATTTGTCATCATTCGGTAGTGAAGAAGGTTCAGATGCTACCCAGCAAAAGGAGAAAGGACTTCCAAGGATAGCATCTGTTTCATTGGCAACGCCTGCCCTGTTTGTGAATGTAGCCTTGGAATTACCATTGGGTTTGGCACTTCTGAGATGGACTGACTTGGTGAAATGTTTTTCTTTTAATTAAAAAAACCCAGTGAATTTCAGGTCAGGTTCACATTCTGACAAATGTAATTGTGTTTTGAAAAAGGTGAGCAGGCCTTCTCGACGTTCTTCTGCATCTCACCATAGAATCAAGCCCTTTATTTGATATACAGTACTTGGAACAAGACAGACACAGTTGCCATATTCTTTGCATAGATATGTGCTGTGTGGGCTTAGTGCCACTCACCCTCCCACCTGGCTTAGCTAGCTCTCCAGCTCCATGCTTCCTTTCTTAATTAGAACTCAAATATACCGACCGTTTTCTTTGCTCTGAGATTGCCTCTTTCTCTCTCCTTAGCGTGGGCATCTGCATGTTATTTTATTATAAATAAAACCTTGGATCTCTTACTAAAATAGGGTCTTTCTGACAAGGAAGCTGCATGTCTATTTAGCAACATATTATCTCACTCCTTCAGGTATCTTACCTAATAATATACCCCTATGCATATCTATCGAAAATTGAGGATTTTTTTTTTCCTAATGATAAAATCAAACTCAGGGATCTTTACATACATCTCCGTTTGCCTAATTAGAGATTTCATAAATTTGGAATGAGTTAGACATTAGGGTAGAAATAGAGCAACAACATGTAGCATCAGTGTTTTGGAGTCTTCAATTTAGGGCATATGGCATTAAAAAAGAAATAAAGAACAATGGTTAAAAACAAGAGTGTGCCAGCACCTTTCAGCTCATCAGTATCTAGTAAAAACACTCAAGGAATGGTGACATAATAAAAAAAATCCAAATTCTGGTTTACCCAAGGAATAATAATAAAAGGGTCTTGTGTAACCCAAAAAGTCTAATTAATGTGGCTGAATAGCTTGGATGGGACTAAAGGCACTTTTCATTCCACGTACTTGTGTAACAATGGGGATATCAAGGAGGTAAGTGACATATCAGCTTGTATGTGGATCATAGGTTTGTTTTGATGAGTTTATAGTCATCAGGTATTTCAATATCAAATTATGTATTTTCTGAAAATCAGAGTGTGCACCCTTCCACTAACATGAATTCTCAAGAAAAGCAATCCTACACCTAAATGGAAGTCCACAAGCTTAAGAACAAAGCATTACCTCCACAAACAATGAATCATGGAACACTACATCAAAACCTAATGATGTAATGTATGGTGATTAACATAATAAAAAAAATTAAATATGCATTTATAAAAAAAAAAGAACAAAGCATTACCTTTGGAAAGTATACCTTTGCCCCACTTTTTAAGTACACCCAACTCCAACAGAGAGAGCATTGTTGTGACTTATTTTGAGAAGAGGTAACTATACCATCAAATGCCACCTCATGAATTGTTGGGCAAAAAGACATGGAGGAGAAGCCTGGACACACTTTTCAGAATTGGTTTTAAAGAGCACAGATCTATAAGGCACAGTTAAATCCATAAGCAGAGGAAGGTATTGAATCCAATCACATTTCCATCAATGTCTCACCTGATGTGCAGTCAAGAGCAGCTTTACGATATCTCCATAGCCATGATAGCCTAGCAATATTGGAATGGAATTCACCAAGGGAATCTTTCAGTACTAAAGAGAAATTGAGTGACATCTTTAAAAAGAAAGGCAACTAAGGCTAGCCCTACTGAAATGTTAGTCATCAATAACTATTTGAAGTGATTATGTATGCAAGCATACTAAACTATCATTGTTCCTAATAGGAGAAAGACATAAATAATTGTCTTCATTCGGTATGGGAACTAGGCACCAAATTGATCTGTTTTTGTTGGTTCTTTAAGAAGAAACTTGGGGCATTCTAAGTTTTTGGAGACTTTAGAGAGATGATGTCTCTGAGGGGTACTGCTGTGTCATTAAACTTAGAAAATTATATAGGCAAATCTATTCTTTTAAGTCAGGTTACCCTTCTCATTCTGTATTTCAATTCAGACTATATCAGTTGTCTGGCTGGATGTCTGTTCTAATGAAACTTGCTTTCTATTAAGTGGCTGCTGACAGCTTGAGAGTCACTGTACTGTGATACAGAAAATGACACACTTTTAAATGGGTTAATGATCAAACATTAATGGGAATACCCATTGAAAACAAACCAACTTCGGGGTGCCTGGGTGGCTCAGTCGTTAAGCATCTGCCTTGGGCTCGGGTCATGATCCCAGGGTCCTGGGATCGAGCCCCGCATCAGGCTCCCTGCTCAGCGGGAAGCCTGCTTCTCCCTCTCCCACCCCCCTGCTTGTGTTCCTGCTCTCACTGTGTCTCTCTCTGTCAAATAAATAAATAAAATCTTTAAAAAAAAAAAAAAGAAAACAAACCAACTTCTATTTGTGCTGTTGACCACACAATGGTCAATCGCCTCCTTCCTCCCACCTTTTAAACAGAATGCTTCTTTAAACATTTAATTCTCAAATTTGTGCTTTCCAGATTATTGTCCATTGCATCTCTGTGTTAAATATTTATTCCTCTACATTTTTAAACCAACCCCCATGTGCTTTCTGCTCTCACAAATGCACCTCTTCTTGCTGGAGCTCCCGGGTACCACTGCGTTGAACAGATCACCCTCTTCCTCTTTCTAGTTTGACTCCTCTCCACCCTTGCACGTCTGTTCCCTTCCAGCACTTCATGTGTTGGCAAACCCACACAGCAGAACTGCATTTTGACTCACAGTCTGTTATTCTGTCATTTGGCTCCAACCATTTGGCTGCACATCTAAAAGCCTGGAGAAGAAACTTGCACTGCGTTGGTATGACCTTAGCTGAGGGCTCTCACTGGAGATGTGCTTCTCATCTGCATAAACAACATAAACACAAAAACAAAGTTTTCTTTTCCCACACTTGTCATATTTTATACTTCCAAACATGGTGTTCTACCACACTGCCTCCCCCTTTCTCACCCTTTGCTTAAAAAGGCCTTTTTTTTAAGGGAGAGAGACCTAGTGCAGCAGGGAATCGGAGTCCTCAGCTGGGGTGGTGGTGAGTGTGGGCTCAGACAGTCAGCTGTGTGGAAACATTTCAGAGGAATGAAGTGGGGGGGTGGTAAAAAAAAAAACTTTATTGGAACAAGTGAACAAAAAAGAGCACCCTTCTATGATGTCTTTCTAGAATGATATTTAAAATTCTATTGTGTGAATGTAATCCCTCACGAAGAGAATTTCTTATGCTACACGGTGCTGAGAAAATCAGTATTATCAGTGACTCCATTCTTCTGGCTGCCTAAAATATAGCAATCTGACTTTCAAATGTAGTTAATTCATTAATAGATATGAAAGTGAAACCAGCACACATACTTTCCTTTAATTAAATTCACCATGATACAAGGTGTTTTAATATATAGACTTATGATTTTGTCTTTTTTTTTTTAAAGATTTTATTTATGTATTTGACAGAAAGAGACACAGCGAGAGAGGGAACACAAGCAGGAGGAGTGGGAGAGGGAGAAGCAGGCTTTCCGCCTAGCAGAGAGCCCGATGCGGGGCTCGATCCCAGGACCCTGGGATTATGACCTGAGCCGAAGGCAGACACTTAACGACTGAGCCACCCAGGTGCCCCTGATTTTGTCTTTTTAAAAATCATGCTTATATGACCTCAAAATCCCAGTTATTTTTCAGTTCTCATTCTGTATTATAGAAAATTTCCTTGCCAGATTTTTGATGATTTACATCATAGAATATATATTCAAGATCAGCTAAAACATGTTAGTAGATCCAGTCTTTTTTTTTTTTTTTCCTGATAGATCATTTATTTCCTGGGATTTCAAGGTAATAAATAGACTCAGCTATGCATTCTTGGTTGTAAATATCAGATCCCTATTTTGGCTATTGTAAGCAGAGATGGAATTTATGTTAAGGATATCAGGATGCTCACGGAATCAACATAAAGCTGAGAAACCATGTTCAGAAAATGGGAACAAAGCAGGCAAACAAGGGGCACTGGGCTATAGAAACTCCAGTGAACTCATGCTTCAGGAAACAGCTGAGGGCAGTAATGCTGGCACACGGGCCTGGGGGGGGGCTGCTGGCTACACAATCAATGAGCACTAGGCATGAGCACATCTAACTGGCAGAGTGTAGATTATATGGACCTAGGCTGGCTGCCAGGGTAGAGAGGGAGTTATAGCCCATAACAGTAAGTGCAAAACCCTTCAGTCAAAAGTCTGCCTGATGTCAAATACCCCCATGTATGAAAGGAGCTTAGATCACGGGAAGCAAACAAAACAAATCACCACCAGTGAATATATACTAAACAATGGAGGCTCTCAGGGTCTTCCCTCCTACCAAATAATGATACAAATTATGGTTGTGCTGTTTAATGTATACCAAGTGAAGAGAGTACTGATCATCATCTGTGACACTTTACAGTATGAGTCCCTAGATACTGTTTTCATGGAGCATTTTTAAATATTTGCATAATGATTTTGTTCATTCATCTTCAAAAAACCCAACCTAAAATAACACATTAAAATGTTTTCTTGCTGTAGTAGGCAGAAGAATACTAATAGAATGGTCCTAATCTCTGTAACCAGTGGCTATTTTACCTTATCTGCAAAAGGGATTTTATGGATGGGATTAATGTGGAAAACATCCATATGGGGAGATGGCCCTAGATTATCTGGGTGGGTCAAGTCTGACCAGATGAATCAGAGAGTCTTTCCCAGCTGTGATCAGAGAGCAATTGTAATGACACAAATAGGATCAGATGACTGCAGACTTACTGGCTTGGAAGCCAGAGAAAGGAAACCCACAAGCCAAGGAATAGGAGGCAGTCTCCAGAAGTCAAAAAAAAAAAAAAAAAAAAAAAAAAAGGCAAGAAAACGGGTTCTCCCTAGAGCCTCCAGGAAAGAATGCAGCCTTGCCAAACACCTTGATTTAAGGCCAGTGAGACCCATCCAACTTCCGCCCTCCAGAACTGTGAGATAAATTTTTGTTTTAGGATGCTAAGTTTATGGTAATCTGTTACAAGGTGATTTGTTATGGCAGCAATAGAGAATAGCCCAGTTCTCCTGCGAGTCAGCGGGTAGCAAGTCTTCTTCCCTTTGCTTTACACAGGGACTAGGTAAGACTCAGGAAGACTAAAGACTGACTCAGTAACAAAATGAAATTCAAGTGTTAAGCAGCTAAATCAACCTGGTTCTCCTACGTCACTGCAACAAGTTTGCAAGGGCTCAATAGAAACGCTCATACTGCATATGCATTATTGTGATATTGTCAGTTTTGAGGATTACGCATCACCCATCAGTAGGGAGATTTCCAGAAACACACATTTTTGAAGTTGCTTATTAAAAATCCAAAATTTCTAGGGATTCATGCAAATGTTAATACCAAGAGAAAGGAATTGCTAACATGCACAGGTGCTTTTGGTTTCTATTTGAAAACAAAACATGCAGACAAAAGACTTATCTGTAATTGAGGCTAGATTTTCAATGTTTCAGTTACTAATCATGTAAAACTTACATCATCCCTTATGGAAGAATTTTCAAGCATATGAAATTGAGGGGAAATCTCCACCTCAGGGCCAATGCTGCATTGCAGGTCATACACTCTATAAGACAGGCTATCAGCGTAGAAGGAATTCTCTAAAGGTTAAAAAAGGAAATATTAGTGCGCACTGCATTTATCAAACCTAGAGTTGATAGGAAGTTGAACAACAATTTGTTTTCAGTACTTCCCCATATTAAATTATATTATAAATTGGCAACCTCGCGTTCAAGGGAAATAAAATACAATTATTCCTTCATGATTATCAGTCCCTGAAAATGTAAACTGTTGTGGATGGGTTCAGCCTAATGTGACCCTACATGCTGGCATTGTTAACATTTGAGCCCACGAATTTCCATTCTGTTTTATGGTAGTTTTATGAATCCATAGTAATATTCTCATTTCTCAAACACAGAGAAAATACGCATGAAAAACACACATACTGGGTTGTGGACTTAGCTTCATCAGAGAAAGGTAAACATACCGATGACAATATACCGATGACAATAGTCAGGTCAACTCCATCCTTAATATAACAAACTGCCCCTGCCCCTGACCTTAATATACTGAACTAGCATTCTGAAAAATCAAATTCCCTCTAACAATAGCTCACTTCATTATAACTGAGACTGAATCTATGGACATTTAGTGAAACATACCAAGAGGATACTACCTACATGTTTTCCCACTGTAACAACCGTACTGTTTGAGGTTTCAAACTGACTGCTACAACTCTGAAATAAATAATAGTTTGGAATGCATAGAGACCACCATATAGCAGCTATTCGCTTTTCCCCTCTGTGCTATTTGACTTATCTACACCATTAGTGTGATTGTCTTTTCCAGTTACTCGATTTAAAAGAATTTTGGAAGAGCTCTTCTATATAAATCCTGGAGACCAATTCTATATTCCTCTGAGATACAGAATGCCAAGCACTTTATGGCTTCATATTTTAATAGTCTTTTTTTGGAAGTGTGATATATATAGACAGAGGACACATCATAGCTGGAGAGCTCAAGAATTTTAACCACAAAAACACCATCTGGATCAAGGAATAGAATATTTTCAGCGCTGTAGACCATCCCCCAGACCTTCACCCAGTCTTTATTTTCTTCTTTCTCATCTCCATAAAGCTACCCACGATCCTGTTTTCTAATGCCTGAGATGGATTTTGCCGATTTTTGAATTTTGATTATATGTCATATATGCGTCCTCTCTCCTATCCACCACCCTGAACAGAATACTACTCAAGAAATCATGCTGTACCACATAGCACGAGTTTTTAATTCCATTTTTACTGTTATTATTTCATTTTATGAATATACCAGTATGCATTCACTCATTCTACATTGATAGGCGGTGGTGGTCTATTCTAGTCTTAGCTCTTGCTTTATAATCTCCTCATTCACGTATGTCCTTTGGTACCTATATTGTATATTTCTGTGCGTATATAACCAGGAGCACAATTGCTGGGTCACAGGGTATGTGTTAGTTTGGATTTAGTAGGTATTGCTGATACCTTCTGAAAAATGAGAATAGCAATTTGCATTTCATCAGCAGTGCTTAAGATTTCCAGTTACTCCAGGCCTTGGTTGACATACATATTCTCTCTTTTTAATGTAGTCATTCTTTTGGTTGCATAGTGGTATTATGTTAATAATTTAACTTACTTGATGGCTGATTTTGAACATCCTTGTTTATTTAGAAGTACTGAGCAAGGAGTATTTAATTCAAGCATCCATGTTTATTTAGAAATACTGAGCAAGGAGTATTTAATTCAAGCAGAAGAGTGGGCCATGGACATTTGAAGAAGGTGCTTCAAGAAAGACTGCATTTTTGAGCTGGACATGGAATAATAAATACAACAATTTGTCTGGTAAACAAAAATGAGATTGAGGTGGAGAAAGGAGGAGGATTTTCCATATTAGCTGGTTTCAGAGCAGTGATCACTGCCACAAAAAGAAACAAAGGCCTAAAAATATGTTAATCCTTAAGGACTCTTGATGAGTCCAACATATCTAGAGCACAAAATAAATGGAGGGGAGGAATGGAAGAGAAAATTATGAAGGAAAATTCAGGCTAGATTGGGAAAGCGGCTTGAATGTTCTTAGGATGGAGATGGGGCTCTGTTATTTAGAAAATAAATAAATATATAAACTTCTGTGCAGTTGTAAATAGCAATGATTATAAAAATAATCATAATAATTAAAACCTGGTATAATTACTAAAGAATGAAGAACACATTTTATGTTCATAAAATATTAGATTCATTTTGTTTATTTTTGCTGCATGTAACATTTTTATCTTGTAGAAATCTGTGCATGCCCATAAAGTAGACAGATTTAGATCCCATTAATGATTAATATTGTTTCAAAATTGAAATCCATGATTCATTGTTTGTACAGAAGTGAGCTCTAATATCATGAATGAATAATACAAAATATTACACAAAAGAATTCATGCTCATTCTATGAATAAAGTGGTAGACAGCTTTTGGATAAGCTGCACAAATTATTTTACTAAGAATTCATTCTGTATACAAGAAGGAAAACAGTTTAGGACAATAAATTAAAATTATGAAAGCAGTGGAGTTTTGTATTTTAAGAACATTTGGACCAGTTCTGCTTCCAGAAACAACATTATCTCATTGTAATTTGTGATGAACCTATAGCTAGATCGTCATGGATTCCGTTCTAAACTGCCTCGTGTAGGTCAATGACCTTCAGCAAGTTATCTAAACCACATGAGCCTCATTGGTCTTAACTGTAATATGGGAATATGCTCATGTTACAGAAAGTTTTGCATTTTTCAAGCAGGAATGTCTGGCACGAAATAATATCATCACATTAGTTGGTAGTTCAGCTTTCTAATTGCCACTTATTTTCTCTGATTCTTCAGGCTACCCCCCTTTTCGCTTTCAAATATTTGCGGATTCTTATTTGAAAGGAAAATGACTGTAACTGTCCTGCTTACTCTTCCACAATGTCAGCAACAGACCAGGTATGTTAAAATTTTAGAGCTTTCTATAAAATTCTATAATTTAAGAAAAATGTGCCATGTAAATACCTATCTGTTGTTAAACCTATCTGTTGATACTTGCCTGAACTTAAAGGATCCATCAAAGTTCTGTGCAATTAATGTTTTCTCATTTCCTTAAAATTCTTGACTAGTAAATAAGTAGCAGATGCTTAGTTTTATACATTGCTGAAATGAATTTATAGATTTTTGTTTTAAATTGTCAGTCAGAGCGTTTCTTTATTTAAAAAAAAAGTGTGATGAAGTGCTTCTTTTTTTAAACCACTGGCTTGTATCAGCTGTAGGATCCCCTAGGTTTTAATTTTTTAAAAACCATTTAATGTGTAATAATAGTGACTTCTGCGGATATATGGCAGTATTTTTGTTTCCCCAGCGTCAGAACACTTCATCGGGTCATCTCAGTTTTCGGGCATGTCTTGTCAGTGCACTTTGCCCAGACCTTCTATACCTGCCTCAGAATTTGTCTTCTTGCTTTACATTTTTTTTTTTTTTTTTAAGATTTTATTTATTCATTTGACAGAGAGAGACACAGCGAGAGAGGGAACACAAGCGGGGGAGTGGGAGAGGGAGAAGCAGGCTTCCGGCTGAGCAGAGAGCCCCATGCGGGGCTCGATCTCTCGACCCTGCGATCATGACCTAAGCTGAAGGCAGAGGCTTAATGACTGAGCCACCCAGGCAACCCTGCCTTACATTTTTCTATGAAATCTCTGTTTTATCCACAAAAACATGCAAGATCTATATACTGATATGCCTCAAAAGTGCACCTGACTGAGTGCTTCCCCTGAGACCCAGCTTCTCTATCCAGCCTTTATATCCATCCAGCTTGGTGGAGGAGCCAAGTCTAATTGAACTTGTCCACAACAAGAGCATGACCTTCTCATTTGTTGGTGAAGATCTTTACTCCACCTGCATGCTTTCCTGCCTTAATAAAGGACAACTGTGTCCATCATGTGATTCAGCATAAAAACCTGTGAGATACCTTTGATCTTCCACTCTTACTCCCTACCCTGCCCATTGAGATCTGCTTCATTTTCTGAATCACTAAATCCTGAGTGCCTCCCTAATCCACCCGTGCCTTAGACCTCACTGTAGTTGCCTAGTCTTAACTATACAACCCTTTATCAAGACCCTTGCCACAGCACTCTATTATCTGTATTCACCTGTATACTCTCCTCTCAATAGCCTGAGTGATGGTTACTACATGATCCAGCCATTATCCACTCTTCTGTACAAAATCTCTACAATCATTTCTCTTAAAATTGTTGTGAAATATAATTAATGCAAAAAGTGTATAAAACATTAGATAGAGATAAAGAATGAGAAAAGAACCAGCTGCATACTACAACTGAGTCAAGGAATAGAACATTAAGGGCAGCTTCCAGGATTTATTTCCTGGCCACTTCTTATTTTCCTTTCTCCCCAAATCAACCACCATCTTGAAAACTATACCCATTACTCCCTACATTTTCTGTCTTCTTTGTTATCCAATTATGCACCTCTAACTGAAACTCTATCAAGTGTTGGGTATCTTAGACATCATATAACCGGGAGTAATATATTTATCTTCTGAGACATACTTCCTTCCCTCAATATTAGGCTTCTGAGAATCAGTGCTATTAATGCATGCAGTTTTTTTTTTTCTGTTTTGCCCAATATTCCACTGTGATTTATTCATTCTAGATTGACGTGCATTCTGATTGTTTTAATTATACTGCTATCATGACTGTTGTTACTGTTAACTTTCTTGTAATTGTCCTGGTACACATGTGTAAGAGATTCTCTAAGTCATGAATTCTGTGGTGCAGGCTCTGAGTTACAGAGAAGGGCAGAGGTTCCCAAACATCATTGCACTTTGGAATCACCTGGGGAGCTTCTAAAACTCCCAACACCCAGATCTCACTCCGTATCAATTAGATCAGATGAGCTAAATGTGGAGACAGGCTGCAGTAGCTTTAAATATTGCCACGTGACTCCCACGTGCACCAGTGTGAGAACCACCACGTTGAGAGTTTGTTCAACTCTGCTAAGGGATGCCAAAAATGTTTTTCATGGTGGTTATGTTCCATGTTCCATCTCCAGCTGCAGTGGGTGAGTGTTCTGTTGTTTTAAAACTTCTCCAAAATTTTATATTATCCGATTTTTAAAATTTTGTCAGCTGGTAGATGAGAAATACCGCTTACTTAGGGGTTTTAGTTTGTATTTGGTTTGTATGTCCTTGTATTTCAATTTGGTAGAAAATGTTTCTGTTTCTTGAAAATCCTTTGACAGATATACGTCATTATGTATCTCTGTGCATGAGAGTTGTGCCCTATTCTTACGTTGTTGAATGTCCTCCCTCCCTAAAATATGAACTTCATCAATTTCGTGGGGACAGAGCATCTGTTGAGTTGATTATTTTCCCCTTAATTCGCAAGGTAATCTAATATTTTTTAATGGAGCTATGCATGTGCTCCTTAAATAAGCCCCTTATATCTAAGCCATATTATTTCAATGTATAGCTAGATTCAACTTGCTAATATTTAGTGAATTTGCATCTTTTATTTTGAAATTTGTCAATACTTTTCTATGTGTGTATATGTGGTACTGCTTTTGCTCAGATTTATTTTGATGTATATTTGAAATTTTGTACTCCAGACAGCTTTTCTTTCATATTTTAAGAAGGTGATGTATTTTCCCATGTGGAATATTTTTGTTTTTAAGGCAATGAACTCAGTTAAGTCTACATTCTAAATAACAACCTAACTCTCTAGATACAAATCCTAGATTTAGTATTTTCTAGCTGTGTAGACTTCTGGCAGTAATCTACTAGCTGTGTGTGGGTGTGGGTGTCTTCTGATAATGAAGCAAGAAAAATTAGTTAAAATCATTCTCCATCAGCTTTTATTTTTCACTTGTTCATTCTTAAAAGAGCAAGCAAAGCTGTAACCGGGCACATTTTAACAAGTGACTCGGTAGAAATAGCATGGCAGAAGATAAGACCATGAACACTGAAGCCACAGTGTCTCATTGCAAATTTTATCTGTGCTGCTCACTAGCTTGTGACCTTGTGGAGCTTGTTATATTTGTGTGTGTCCGTTTCCTCACCTGTAAAACATGCTAGATAATAGTAGCTTGCTCGTAGGTTTACCGTGTAGATTAAATGAGTTCATATTTGCAAAACACTTAAAATAATAATTTCCTTCTTCAGTGATGCCTTTCCCCTTCTTTTTTTCATTATTTGTTACTGATGTTGTTGGGTCTGGGTGGCTATTCTCCCGCCCTCACATTTTCCCCTGAGAGACACAGGGAAAATGACCCTTCTGGTGACTTCTGGGTATTCACAAGTAATCCTTGGTGCTGATGAGCAATGGCTAGTTTGGAGAGAGCCCCTACATCTTTCTACCTAGGCTGCATCTCTGCCTTATTTTGTTTTCTTCCAAATTTGGGGAGGGCATCATGAGGCACATAAATTTCTCCATCCCGGTATTGCTCTCTGATTAGGGATTAGAGAAGCTGCTTGTCGTTCTGTCAGTTTGATCCTAGGATAAAACTTGTGTCAAGCACTTCTGCTATGAATGATGTATAGGAAGTGTACAAACATATACACCAGAACTAGTTAAAAGTAGTTAAAAGTGTGTAAGATATTTTTATATCCATTTCTCATTAAAAATGACTAAGTCTGATGATGTGTGCAGATGAAATTCTTACCTTATATGAAAAGAGGATTTTTTCCCCTAGTTGTTAATTGTCACGTTGAGATTAAATGTGGCTATGCACAAGTTTGTTGTCAGTTGCGATAAGGGTATTCTTTTTTATCTGATTTCATGCTTCTTAATAGAAAAATGTCACCACGATATGGAGTTTTGGCTCCCAGTATGTCTCTGTAACTCACATTTTTATAAACTCACCTCATCCTACATGTATTTCATCCTAGGAATAAAAATGTACCATGAAAAATACCTTGCCTGCATTAGCCATTTTCAGAGTAAGGTATAATTATCTTTCATTGTCTCTTTTCTGAACTAAAAATAGTTTCAGTTCTTCTGTAAGAACTCCAGAAGTTTCAACTTAATGGTAAAGGTCAGTGAAACAACTAAGAGAGGAGTACTTAGAATAAAAACAAAACCCGCTTTCATACAAAAAATCAAAACTTTCTATGATATGCCAGTGGTTGCAGAAAAAAAAAATCTGTTTTGAAAATAAAAAAAGAGAAGCTTCATCATTTCAGTTCTTACATGGTACATTATATTATCATCTTTTAAAAAAGTATTTCACCAAAGTTTGTTTGAATCTGTAGTCAGAGTTCAGGATTATTTCCAGAGTTCTTGAATATTGGGGCTCTTGATTCATTCTCAGTCTTAAAAATGGAGTTGTCAGAACAGCAAGGAACATAGCATCTGACAAGAAAAGCAGGAGCCAAAGTCCTTTCATTAGCCAAAAATCTTTTTAAATGATAAAATTATGCATTGGAATCCCCTTGAGCACAACTCTTTTCACACTAGATAAGGAACGTTGTAGCTTTGGAGCTCCCCTGCTCTTTGAGGTACAGTTGATATTTAGATGCCCATTTGACACAAATAAGTGAGTTTTCTTTTTTTTTTTTTTTTTAAGATTTTTTATTTATTTAGAGGGGGTAGAAAGTGTAAGTGGGTGGAGGGGCAGAGAGAATTTCAAGTGGACTCTGAGTGGCAGGCTGAATCCCACCACCTTGAGATCATGACCTGTGTTGAAATCAAGAGTCAGAAGCTTAACCAACTTAGCCACCTAGGAGCTCCAAAACAAATAAGTGATTTTCTGTAGACTCAAACTTGAAAAATCACTGTTACCTTTTTCAGTTCATGGACTACATAATTTGTTCTCTTTACAGATACACAAATAGCTTTTGTTTTAAGTGCTCCAAGAACTAGACATAATGATGTTAACTGGGCACCTCCTAGCCTCTTAATTTTAGAAATCGGAAATGTTCTTGATTAGCCTAAATAAAGGTTCAACGCAGTCCTATATTTCCACCTTCTTGTCACACAGCTGCAGGTTCTTTCAATCAAACTGATGGGCGAGTCCACACTCCCATTGGCTGCTGGAAATGTGTGATAGGTGAGCAGCATTGATCTGGACTTCCAGAAAACGATGGGTAGTCTTCTCTTTTTCCAAATCACCATACTTGAAGAAAGGTTTTGTTTTGTTTTGTTTTGTTTTACCACTATCTACATCTTTTGTATTTTTACTTAAAATTTATTAAAAGATTCCTGTGAGTCTGTATACTAAACCTCATGGTCAGGTTTTCCTTTTTGATATCAGGGAGGGTCTGTTTTTTTTTTTTTTTTTTTTTTTTTTTTAGGCCCTATTTCTAATCAGGTAAATCCTGGCTTTTACTCTTGCTAATTTCCTTTCTGTATTCCTCTTTGCTTTTCAGTGGGCTTTCTCTCCCAATGGTCTTGTAGTTGCTGTTCTAAAGAACACCCCCCTCCCCTCGTCTGGGCTCCTGCACACATCTGCCCTTCTCTGATATGCCCAGGGCTCCAAAACTCTTCCTTCTTGCTTGTTCTTTACCCATAACCAAAAGTTCCAGCGCATCACCAGCTGATTTCACTTGGTTTTAAAAATGAAATCATGAGATTAATACATCTTATGTGAATTTCATTTAAAAGAGAACTATTAATCCAAAGGAGTCATAATTGATAAACTTTGGGCTACACAGAGCTTCCTGGTGCCCCTAAATCTGTTACAGGGAGCTGCCTTCTCTGAATGAAATGGTGCATCCATGCACAAAGGGATGCCCTGCACTTCTGCTTTATGAGGTACTCCTAGAAATCGAGATCCTACTGTCTTTTTGTTTTGGTTTGGTTTGGTTTTGTTATTGAGTTGTATGAGTCCTTTATATATTTGGATATTAACCCCTCATCAGATAAATGATTTGAAAATATTTTCTTCTATTCTGTTGCCTTTTAATTTTACTGTTTGCTTTGCTGTGCAGAAGCCTTTAAGTTTCTACTTAAAGTCCCACTTGCTTATTTTTGTTACCTTCCCTTTTGGTGTCAAATTAAAAAAAAAAATCATCCCCAAGACCAATGTCAAGATGCTTACCACCTACCTATGTTTTCTTCTGGGAGTTTTATGGTTTCAGGTCTTACATTCAAATCCTTAATACATTTTTTTTTTAAAGATTTTATTTATTTATTTGGCAGAGAGAGACACAGCGAGAGAGGGAACACAAGCAGGGGGAGTGGGAGAGGGAGAAGCAGGCTCCCTGCAGAGCAGGGAGCCTGATGTGGGACTCGATCCCAGGACCCTGGGATCGTGACCTGAGCTGAAGGCAGACGCTTAACGACTGAGCCACCCCGGTGCCCAAATCCTTAATACATTTTGAGTTAACTTTTGTGTATGGTGTAAAATAGTGGCCCAGTTTCATTCTTTTGTATTTGGCTGTCTAGTTTTCCCAGCACCATTTATTGAAGAGATTGTCCTTTCTCCACTGTATACTCTTGGCTCCTTTTTCATAAATTAATTGACCACATGTGTGGGGGTTTATTTCTGGGCTCTCTATTCTGTTCCATTGATCTGTGTGTTCGTTTTTATGCCAACTGTTTTGATTACTATAGCTTTGTATACTTTTCCTAAAAGTGTAAATAGAATTGAATAAAAACTTACATCTTCAAGAAAATAGTTTAATAGAAATTCCGCAATAGGAAAAAAAAACTGACCTTAAGCTTCAGATGGCCTCTAAATATTTTTATGTATTTTCCATCATAAAAGAAAATGCACATAAGAGACAGACTGAGAAAACAGTCAAAAGGATGCAGAACAGTGGAATTTCCTTCCACTAAACAGTAACTAACCTTGTTATCCTAGATAATAATAGACCTTCAAGTGGATGTGATGAGCACTGGGTGTTATATGTAACTGATAAATTATTGAACACTACATCTGAAATTAATGATGTACTATAAGTTGGTTAATTTAAATTTAAAAAAAAAATTTCAGCAGAAATCTGGAAACCATTGAGATATTGCACCACAGCATGAGAACTAACTGAAAATATTACAATGGAAAATTGCAATGCTCATGATAAATCAATAGACAAGTATAATGGCAAACATACATATTTGATGAAATAACATGTACAATCATTTTCTGAAAGGGCTAAAATGAAAAATATTATAACATCAAATTTGGTAAGAATCTGCCACAACTGCAGCTGTCATACATAACCAGAGGAAGTACAAAATGTTCCAGTCATTTGTAAAAATAACTTTTCAGAATTTGAGAAAATTTAAAATGTACCTACCTTATGACCAGTGAGGGGGGAGAAAAGGAAAAACAAATCCCTTAGAGTAGAATCCAACTGACATAGATGGAAGGATGGAATAAATGATAATAAATAGAATAAAGGATTAATAGGTGAAATATTGATGAGAAATCGCATACTTATATAGGCTCAGATATCTTCCCAGATACTGGTTTTTAATTAAAATTAAAAAATGGTAATTTTAAAGAGAAGAAAACTGGTAGGCAGCCCCCTAACAAATGATCAAAACCTGTCCTTACCAATACTGGGACAAATTGCCATCATGTACCTCCAGACATTATGCACTAAGAAGGACACACTATCATTTCAGATGAATTTCTGTCAAGAAATAGAGTAGAATCCTGATTTAAATTTTGGGACACTTTATGCATTACTCTCCTGTAAGTTGAAAAAAAAAATCAATAAGCACACAAAGATTTAGGAACTGTTCTATAGTGAAAGAAACTATAGAGACATGTCAATTAAATGCAATGTTGGATGTGAGTTAGATCCTGAGACGGGGGGAAAAAAAAAAAAAAGCTGTGGTCATTGCAGACCACAAGAACAAGAACATTCTCTGCCATGACCACAATGCAATTATCAATTTGAAGAAATGTAACATTGATACAATTATTATGTAATTGATAGTCCATATTTAAATCCCATCAACTGTCCCAATATTAGCCTTCGTCCTCACTTTTTAGTCCTTTTGA